>NC_029788.2:27798905-27821458 GCF_000816755.2 Arachis ipaensis
TAAGAGATCATGGACCTCAACATGAGCATGAGGAAATTCCTCACCATGAAATTCCTGAGATGCCTCAAGGGATGCACTTTCCTCCACAAAACTATTGGGAGCAAATCAACACCTCCCTAGGAGAATTAAGTTCCAATATGGGACAACTAAGGGTGGAGCACCAAGAGCATTCCATCATCCTCCATGAAATTAGAGAAGATTAAAGAGCTATGAGGGAGGAGCAACAAAGACAAGGAAGAGACATAGAGGAGCTCAAAAGCACCATTGGTCCTTCAAGAAGAGGAAGATGCCACCCTCACTAAGGTGGACTCATTCCTTAATCTCCTTGTCTATTTATTTTCTATTTTCGGTTTCCATGCTTCATGTTTAATTATGTTTGTGTCTTTACTAGATGATTATTAGTGTTTAAGTGTCAATGTCTTAAAGCTATGAATGTCCTATGACTCCATCACCTCTCTTAAATGAAAAATGTTTTAATTACAAAAGAACAAGAAGTACAGGGTTTCGAAGTCATCCTTGAAACTAGTTTAATTATTTTGATGTGGTGACAATACTTTTTGTTTTCTGAATGAATGCTTGAACAGTGCATGTGTCTTTGAATTTGATGTTTATGAATGTTAAATATGTTGGCTCTTGAAGAATAAGGAAAAAGGAGAAATGTTATTTGATAATATGAAAAATCATAAAAATAATTCTTGAAGCAAGAAAAAGCAGTGAATACAAAAGCTTGCAGAAAAAAAAAAGAAAGAAAAAGAAAAAGCAAGCAGAAAAAGCCAAAAGCTCTTTAAACCAAAAGGCAAGAGAAAAAAGCCAATAGCCCTTAAACCCAAAAGGCAAGGGTAAATAAAAAGGATCCAAGGCTTTGAGCATTAGTGGATAGGAGGGCCTAAAGGAATAAAATCCTGGCCTAAGCGGCTAAACCAAGCTGTCCCTAACCATGTGCTTGTGGCGTGAAGGTGTCAAGTGAAAACTTGAGACTGAGTGGTTAAAGTCAAGGTCCAAAGCAAAAAAAGAGTGTGCTTAAGAACCCTGGACACCTCTAATTGGGGACTTTAGCAAAACTGAGTCACAATCTGAAAAGGTTCACCCAATTATGTGTCTGTGGCATTTATGTATCCGGTGGTAATACTGGAAAACAAAGTGCTTAGGGCCACGTCTAAGACTGATAAAGTAGCTGTGTTCAAGAATCAACATACTGAACTAGGAGAATCAATAACACTATCTGAACTCTGAGTTCCTATAGATGCCAATCATTCTGAACTTCAATGGATAAAGTGAGATGCCAAAACTATTCAAGAGGCAAAAAGTTACAAGTCCCGCTCATCTGATTGGAGCTAAGTTTCATTGATATTTTGGAATCTATAGTATATTCTCTTCTTTTTATCCTATTTGATTTTTAGTTGCTTGGGGACAAGCAATAATTTAAGTTTGGTGTTGTGATGAGCGGATAATTTATACGCTTTTTGACATTGTTTTTACATAGTTTTTAGTATAATTTAGTTAGTTTTTAGTATATTTTTATTAGTTTTTAAATAAAATTCACATTTCTGGACTTTACTATGAGTTTGTATGTTTTTCTGTGATTTCAGGTATTTTCGGGCTGAAATTGAGGGACTTGAGCAAAAATCAGATTCAGAGGTTAAAGAAGGACTGCAGATGCTGTTGGATTCTGACCTCCCTACACTCAAAGTGGATTTTCTGGAGCTACCGAACTCCAAATAGTGTCAATTGCGTTGGAAAGTAGACATCCAGGGCTTTCCAGAAATATATAATAGTCCATACTTTGCCCGAGTTTAGACGACGCAAACTGGCGTTCAACGCCAGTTCCATGCTGCATTCTAGAGTTAAACGCCAGAAACAGGTTGCAAAGTGGAGTTAAACGCCAGAAACAGGTTACAAACTGGTGTTTAACTCCAAGAGAAGCCTCTACACGTGTAAAGCTCAATGCTCAGCCCAAGCACACACCAAGTGGGCCCCGAAAGTAGATTTCTGTATGATTTACTCATTTCTGTAAACCCTAGTAACTAGTTTAGCATAAATAGGACTTTTTACTATTGTATTTATAGAATCTTCGGATCATTTTAGTCTTGGTTACTCCAGTTCCCCTCTGGGGCCGAGACCAATGAACTCCATTATCACTTATGTATTTTCAACGGTAGAGTTTCTACACACCATAGATTAAGGTGTGGAGCTCTACTGTTCCTCATGAATTAATACAGAGTACTATTGTTTTTCTATTCAATTCAAGCTTATTCCGATTCTAAGATATTCATTCGCACCTCAATATGAATGTGATGATCGTGACAGTCATCATCATTCCTAACCCATGAACGCGTGCCTGACAACCACTCCCGTTCTACCTTAGATTGAATGAGTATCTCTGGGATTCCTTAATCAGAGTCTTCATGGTATAAGTTAGAATCCATGGACGGCCATTCTTGAGATCCGGAAAGTCTAAACCTTGTCTGTGGTATTCTGAGTAGGATCTGAGAAGGGATGGCTGCGACGAGCTTCAAACTTGCGAGTGCTGGGCGTAGTGACAGACGCAGAAGGATCAATGGATCCTATTCCAGTATGATCGAGAACCGACAGATGATTAGCCATGCAGTGACAGCGCATTGGACCATTTTCACTGAGAGGACAGGATGTAGCCATTGACAACGGTGATGCCTAACATACAGCTTGCCATAGAAAGGAGTATGAATGATTGGATGAAGACAATAGGAAAGCAGAGGTTCAGGAGGAACGAACGCATCTCTATACGCTTATCTGAAATTCTCACCAATGAATTACATAAGTATCACTTTCTTTATTTTACATTTTATTTATCTTTTAATTATTAAATATCCATAATCAATTGAATTTTCCTGACTGAGATTTACAAGGTGACCATAGCTTGCTTCAAGTCGACAATCTCCGTGGAATCGACCCTTACTCACGTAAGGTTTATTACTTGGACGACCCAGTGCACTTGCTGGTTAGTTGTGCGAAGTTGTGACAAAGAACTAAGATTATGAACATGTGTATTGAGTTTTTAGTGCCGTTACCAAGGAATGGAACCATCACGATTTCTGCGCACCACTTTTGTTCTTAATTTTATGTATCTAGGTGGAACGAGACTATGACCCTTTTTCTATATGAGTTCTTGTGATACTCGAGAGAGGTCTCTCACATGAACAACAGCTTAAAAATAAATTCCTCCTAAATTGCTAATTACTTGGACTAATCTGGATACGTGACATATAATCCATTTAGCTTTGGGTAATTAGTGTTTTTTTTTTACATAAGCTAGATTTGAACTTAACCCTGTAATTAGAATCAAGTGACCAAGAGATTGGCGGTTGATGAAGGTTAAAGAAAACTAAATCACTAAGAGTTTGTCATGAAATGAATCTTGCATTATTAAAATAGTTGGTAAGAAATTTTAATCCAGAAAAATAAACATCTCCGATACCTTAACTATTTTCTCTCACAGTTTTCACACCAAACGCACTATTTGTTCTCTTTATTCTTGATTTATTGTTTAATCCTTTGAAAACCCACTGATGCACCACTATTTCATGGTATATTTTGTACTTAATTGAGTGGATTTTATCCACTAAACTCACACTTATTCATATAATTCGCATGTTTTACATTTTCCTTCCTAATTCTGTGCTATGATTGAAAACATGCTTCTTTGGCCTTAAATTACTAATTTTAATTGTCTCTTATTATCATTCGATGCCTTGATATGTGTGTTAAGTGATTTCAGGGTTTATAGGGCAGGGATGGCTTAAAGGATGGAAAGGAAAAATGCAAAAGTGGAAGGAACGTAAGAAAATAAAGTTTTGAGAAGCTGGCAGCGACGCGTGCGCGTACCTGATGCGTACGCGTGAGAAGCGAGATTGCATGGTGACGCGTCCGTGTACCTGACACGTACGCGTGACTGACGCGTACGCGTGACATGCGCCACGTGCAGAAATTGCAGAAGACGCTGCGGGCGATTTTGGGCTGGTTTTAGACCCAATTTTCGGCCCAGAAAACACAGATTAAAGGCTGTAGAGTGGGGGAATCATTCATTCATTCATACAACGTTCATTCACATAATTTTTAGGTTTTAGATGTAGTTTTCTAGAGAGAGAGGCTCTCTCCTCTCTCTAGGTTTTAGGATTCTTCGGTTTAGCTATTTTCAATTTTAGATTTCTACTCTATTTCAATTTAGTTTCTCTTCTACTCTTATTTGCTCTAGCATTCTAGTTTATTTATTTACCTTATTGATTACTTTATGTTGCCACTTTAGTTTATGAATTCTCATGTTAGATTTGATTTTCTATTTAATGCAATTTGAGGTATTTCATATTTATGATTGCTTTCTTCAATTTATGTTATTGATACTTTCAATTGGTCGTTTGGATTTAATATTCCTTGCTAGTTTTCTACGTTTTTATGTTGTGCCTTCCAAGTGTTTGATAAAATGCTGGAGAGGATTTTAAGCTAGATTTTTATATTCTTGGCTTTGGTTGAGTAATTGGAGACTCTTGAGTTATCAGTCTCCTTTGTTGATTGATAATTGAACAATGAACAATTCTCATCACAATTGATAAGGATAACTAGGATAGGACTTTTAGTTCTCGTACCTTGCCAAGAGCCTTTCTTAGCTATTAATTTAATTTCTTGCCATTTTGTTTCCTTGTTCCTTATTTAAAAACCCCAAAAACATACAATCTCATAACTACAACTCCCTGCAATTTCTTGAGAGATGACCCGAGGTTTAAATACATCAGTTATTATTTTATTGGATTTGTTTTAATGACAAATAATTTTTTGTATGAATGGATTCTTTGTTGGTTTAGAAACTATACTAGCAACGAGAATTTATTGTGAATTCTTTACCATCAAAAATCCATTCATCAAAATGGCACCGTTGTTGGGGAATTGCAAACGTGTGCCTTATTATTGGTTATTGTAAATATTGTGAATAATTTTGCTTTTTCGTTTCTTTGTTAGTATTTTCTAGTTTTAGGAGTTTAGTTTCATTATTCCTTATTAGTTTTTATTTTTATTTTCTCTTGATACTATGAATTCTCACCCCTTTGGCTACGAGTTTGGTTCAAATCATGTTGTAGGGAATGGAAGCTATAATGAGAACATGCATCAAGGATGGAACAATCAAAGGTGGAAGGAGCCACAAGGATTTGATCAACCCTTTCGGCAACAACTTCCTCCGGTCTCATATAGGTATAACTCCAATCCTAATGCATACCAATCGAATGGATGTGGTAGTCCTTCTTATACGTGTCACCAACCACCACCACATACCTATGGACCACCCCCTCAACATAGCTTTGAACCACCCTACTCACAAGCCCCTTTTCACCATTTACCTTCGTATGACCCCAATCCTTATCTACCACACCAACCACCATACGAACCATATGAACTATACCAAGAACCACCACCTCAATATTCACCATCTCCATATCCTTACCAAGAAGAACCACATTCCCATTATGAGCCCTTTCTCCCAAAAAATGAACCTTCCTATCCACCCCAAGCTCCTATAGATGATACCTTTAGTGTTATTCGCCAAGGGCAACAAGAGCTTCAAACTACACTTACCTCTGCTCTCACCAGTTTCACCTCTACTCTCTAAGCTCTTATATCTCGTGTGGAATCATCCTTTATTCTCAATATTCAACCCTCAAGCTCTAGTGCACTTCCTTCTCAACTACATAATGATCTCTTCATTCCATCACCACCCTCCATGGAAGAGCACCCACATCTATCAATCCAAGAGCAACACGATCCCGATTATGCTAGTGACATGGAACAAAAGAGAAGGGATCGTCTTAGGAATGTAATGGATTGGTTTCACGAATTCATACTTCAAAAGAAGTAAGAGGAGGCCCAAAAGGTGGAGGTAGGAGAGGCCCTTGAGAATGAAGCAGTCGACGAATTAGTGAAGGTTGGACAGAAGGAAAGCTCCATCATTGAAGACAACTCTACACTAAGTGACATCAAGGAGGAGTTTAATTTTGTACTAGAGCAAGCGGAGAAAGCCGAAATTATTGAAGAAGAGGAAGTGGTTGAAGACTTAGGAGATGCGGAACCTCCATAGGAACCTCCAGTCATAGAACCTCCCTTCAAGATGATTGAAATTGATGTTGAGGAGGGTGTACAACCTCCATGGCATATTATGGTTGAAGAGGAAGAGGTTAATGTTGCAAAAGCGTGTCAAGAGGTGGAGATCATCAAAGAGGAGCCCAAGAGAGTGAAGCATACATTGGAAAGACCGCCACTGGAGATACTTTCCCCCAAGCCATTACCATCTAACACAACATTCCAGTGGGTAAAATTCTTATCCTTAAACTGTGACTTCCCACTTAAATATGGTCTGCTTGAGACGGATGGTCAACTTAGAGCTCTTTGTGGCTTAAGAGTAAGAGGGAGATGGTTAGTGGTTGGCAACACCATCCTAGGTTCGTTATGGTTGGAAGCTCAAGGCCTAATTGCAAGGGTTGGTATGGTTCTCAATTGAATGGGTCTTGGAGGATGTTTGGGTTCTTACATGAGAATTTCAAGGCTAAACCACCCGGTTGGAACAATGATGATCCACTTACAGACGGGTGTAGGAACAAGATTTGGGATCCGGGCATACAAGAGGATCAACTTTGGAAGCTCAGAGCTTGTGAAGAACTCCATCAAAGCTTGGGAAATTTACTTGGTATTAATAGAGCTTATTGGAAGTTTCAAGATGAGTTCAAGCACAAGCCACTATGACAAGGAGCTCACCAAATGTCCAACTTAAGGACAATAACTAAAAGTGCTAGGTGGAAGACAACCCACCATGGTACGGGCTTTCATTTTTATTCTTAGTTTTATTTTATTTTATTTTTATTAGTGTTCATTCATAATTTCTGCATAATCATCTGCATTCTGCATTTTCCATTCTGCATTAAGGGGAAACCTACGCGTGCCTGTAGGCCACGCGTGCGCGTAGGCCACGCGTGGGCGTTGATTCCAAATTTTGCTATCCCATCCAACGAACAGAAAGTTGCGATGGAATCGTGCGGCTGGTGTGTTCTGCGCAAAATTCGACCCACGTGTACACGTCTAGGACGCGTGCGCGTCACCTGTAACCTGGGAAATTCATGCGTACGCGTCAAGCACGCGCACGCGTGGATGTTACAATCGGCCTAAATAGCGTGCTGAACAGAGAGTTGTGATGGTCTGGGACTGGCATTGTGCTAGAGACACAAAATCAACCACTCCGATCGCTTTCAGACCACCCACGCATACGCGTGCCAGACGCTTACGCGTCGACTGGCCAACTCAGTTTTCACGCGTACGCGTGAGGCACGCGTGCGCGTCGCGCCCTATTTTTCAATTTTTACTTCTTTCTCCTCTCCTTTCTCCTTCTTTCCTCCTCCTTTCTTACTTTCTTCTTCTTCATCCCTTTACATTATCATCCATATTCTCCTTCCATCTCTTTTACTTACTGCATTTGCATATTTTTCTTCCTTGTATTTTAATTTTGTTCATGTGTTTATTTTTTTTCTACGTTTATTATTTTCTCCATTGGTGTTAAATGATTTTATTCAACTGTTGCATCTTTTCTGGTATTATTTTGGTGCTTAGTGACTTGTTTTACAATATTGGGTGATATTATTTATCTATCAATACCAATCTTTTATGATACCTGTGTTCCTTTTGCATTGACATGAATTTATATTGTCTTTCATTACCTACTATCTCTTCCCCATTGTTGCAAGTTTTACACTATTGCCATGCCATTTGCTTCTACTATCTTCTCACTTGCATGTTGTAGCTACCATGTAATTGAGACTCTCGTTATTTGGCATTAACCTACCCATATTTTATTTGTTTTCTATATTTGTTTTTTGGTTACTTTTCTTCCCTTTTATCTTCTTTCAGGATGGCCACCAGGAAGGAAACTGAAAGACGTTTCAATGGGGCAACAGACAAGTCCATCTGCACAATCCTTGGAGAAAAGCGTCAGTTGGAGCCACCCGTTCACCTGCACATCGTAGCATGCACCGAGGACGGTGCAATCTTTAAGTATGGGGAGGTCGATACCGACTTCCGTGGGTTAGTTATTTTCTTCTCAACACCAATGTTTTATTTTCTTTGTTAGTTCATTGTTACATTTGCATGTTCGATTGCATGTTTGCTTGATTTTGTGCACATTTTACCATTACTTGGTTGAAGTGACAAATTCTTTTTCAAGAAACTTTTTATAGTATTTTACTAATTTAAATTAAAACTTTTGTATTAAACTTGTCTGAAGATTATAATTTGGAACATGAATTATAGCTAAGAACACACCACCTGTGAGATTTGAGCTTAATTATATGGTTACATTATTTAACTATAATATTTTATTCATGTGTATTTTCTTATCTATGATTGTAATCTATAGTTTGTTCCATTCTATATGTCCATTGTTTAGTGTATTTGTATGCATGCATATGATTGAGGCCATCATTTGTTATTAGCTCACTTATCCCAAATAGCCTACCAATTCAATTACCTTTGTTTGCCACTTTGAGCCTTTCAATCCCCATTTGTTCTATATTTTACCACATCACTAGCTTTAAGTGGAAAAATAATTAATTACCCCAAGTGAATCTTTGGTTAGCTTAAGATAGAGATTGTGTATCAACTAAGTGTGGGGAACTGTGGGAACTTGGGTTGATGAAATTGTGCTGTGTTTTGTTTAAATATTGAGAATTTGGGTACCTACTCATGTGAAACCAGAAAAAACATATGCATTGAAATGTTATGTTTTATTTCATGTTCACAAAAAAAAATAATTTTTACAGCATAAATAAATAAATAAATAAATAGGGGACAAAATTATCCCATTGTTAAGTTTAATAAAAGATCAATGCATATGTGGTGAAATTAAAGAAAATTTGATACATGAGTATGTGAAATACACAAAAGTGGGAATTTTGGGTAGCTAGGCATGATTTTAGAGTTAGATAGAGTGTGTGTATATTAGGTGAGAGCTTAGGTTAGTCAAAGATTCATATTATAGCTCACTTGGCCATACATATATCCTCATCCTTACCTTAGCCCCATTACAACCTTGAAAAGGCCTCATGATGTTTGCATTGGTACACTAAATATTTGTTGATTGGTTAGATGAAGAACAAAGTTTTAGAAAGCATGACTAGAGAATAGTAGAGTGAATAACCCTAGACACTTGAGAGATTAGAGTGCATACACACTTCCAGTGAAGGTTTGATGCTTGATTCTATGTTCCCTGCTTTCATGAGCTATCTTCCATCAAGTTTACTTGTCTTTTACTGTGTGATTTGAATTAGTGGAATCTGATTTATGTTTGTCTTTGAGAATTTGTTTACTTTCAACCAAGTAGATAGAAACATCTTAGCATATAGTTAAATTTATATAGATAGGTTGCATTTCATAATTTATACCATTTTCTCTTCACTGCTTTGTAGCTTCTCCTGAGCTTAGCATGAGGACATGCCAATGTTTAAGTGTGTGGAGATTTGATGCACCACTATTTTGTGGTATATTTTGTACTTAATTGAGTGGATTTTATCCACTAAACTCATACTTATTCATATAATTCGCATGTTTTACATTTTCCTTCCTAATTCTGTGCTATGATTGAAAACATGCTTCTTTGGCCTTAAATTACTAATTTTAATTCTCTCTTATTACCATTCGATGCCTTGATATGTGTGTTAAGTTATTTTAGGGTTTATAGGGTAGGAATGGCTTAGAGGATGGAAAGGAAGCATGCAAAAGTGGAAGGAACGCAAGAAAATAAAGTTTTGAGAAGCTGGCAGCGACGCGTGCGCGTACCTGATGCGTACGCGTGAGAAGCGAGATTGCACGGCGACGCGTCCGCGTACCTGACCCGTACGTGTGACATGCGTAGATGACCATTGACGCGTACGCGTGACTGATGCGTACGCGTGACATGCGCCACGTGCAGAAATTGCAGAAGACGCTGGGGGCAATTTTGGGCTGGTTTTAGACCCAGTTTTCGGCCCAGAAAACATAGATTAGAGGCTGCAATGTGGGAGAATCATTCATTCATTCATACTACGTTCATTCACATAATTTTTAGGTTTTAGATGTAGTTTTCTAGAGAGAGAGGCTCTCTCCTCTCTCTAGGTTTTAGGATTCTTAGGTTTAGCTATTTTCAATTTTAGATTTCTACTCTATTTCAATTTAGTTTCTCTTCTACTCTTATTTGCTCTAGCATTCTAGTTTATTTATTTACCTTGTTGATTACTTTATGTTGCCACTTTAGTTTATGAATTCTCATGTTAGATTTGATTTTCTATTTAATGCAATTTGAGGTATTTCATATTTATGATTGCTTTCTTCAATTTATGTTATTGATACTTTCAATTGGTCGTTTGGATTTAATATTCCTTGCTAGTTTTCTACGTTTTTATGTTGTGCCTTCCAAGTATTTGATAAAATGATGGGGAGGATTTTAAGCTAGATTTTTATATTCTTGGCTTTGGTTGAGTAATTGGAGACTCTTGAGTTATCAAACTTTTTTATTGATTGATAAGTGAAAGTTGCTAGTTGATTTGGATCCCTCTAAAGCTAGTCTTTCCTTAGGAGTTGACTAGGACTTGAGGAATCAAATTGATTCATCCACTTGACTTTCCTTCATAGTTAGAGGTTAACTAAGTGGAAGCAATGAACAATTCTCATCACAATTGATAAGGATAACTAGGATAGGACTTCTAGTTCTTGTACCTTGCTAAGAGCCTTTCTTAGCTATTAATTTAATTTCTTGCCATTTTATTTCCTTGTTCCTTATTTCAAAAACCCAAAAACATACAATCTCATAAGCAATAATAACTACACTTCCCTGTAATTCCTTGAAAGACGATCCGAGATTTAAATACTTCAGTTTTTATTTTATTGGGTTTGTTTTATTGACAAACAATTTTTTGTATGAAAGGATTCTTTGTTGGTTTAGAAACTATACTAGTAACGAGAATTTATTGTGAATTCTTTACCATCAAAAATCCGTTCATCACCCACACAATCTACTTTTCTGTTAGCCTAACTAAGCCAATCAGTTGACCACTGTTGCTCAGTTCCTCAGTCCTCGTGGGATCGACCCTCACTCACATGAGGTATTACTTGGACGACCCGGTGCACTTGCCCGTTCAGTTGTGGATATTCTTAATTCCGCACCAAATTTTTGGTGCCGTTCCCAAGGACTGATGGTAATTGACAACTACCAGTTGTCTGGTTGCTTAGATTATGTATTTTTCTTAGTTTTGTTCATTTATTTTTTTTATTTTCTTTTAAATTTTCAAATTTAATTTTATTTGTTTTCCCTTAATTTTTTATTTTAAGTTTGGTGTCTCGTTAGTAATTTTTCTTTTCTAAATTTTTTGAAATTTTTAGTTTAATTTCTTGCTTTATTTTATTTTATTTCTTTTTATATAGGATACCTCATTGGGAGTTCTCTATACTTTGACGTAGAGACTCCCCCTTTGCTTTGTGTTCTGTTTGTGTGTGTAGAAACAAGAAGGAGCTTATCTTGGACCCTATAGAAATGGACAACCTAGAAGGACCCTTGGCTTATACACTGCTCCCACTCCTAATTTCTATGGAAAAAGTATTGTTGTACCTCCCATTAGGGCAATTGATTTTG
This sequence comes from Arachis ipaensis, assembly GCF_000816755.2. Lineage (NCBI taxonomy): Eukaryota > Viridiplantae > Streptophyta > Magnoliopsida > Fabales > Fabaceae > Arachis > Arachis ipaensis. The sequence goes on from NC_029788.2 coordinate 27,810,574, forward strand.
AGCTAAAGTCACACCTGATTACACTGGTGCAACAAAACTACCAGTTTTACGGGATACCATAGAAAGATCCCAATATTTTCATCTCTAGCTTCCTACAAATCTGTGATACTGTGAAGACTAATGGAGTGAATCCTGATGTATACAAGCTCATACTTTTCCCCTTTGCTGTGAGGGATAGAGCAAAGCAGTGGCTTGATGCTCAACCCAAGGAAAGCCTGGACACTTGGGATACGGTGGTTAACAAGTTTTTAAACAAGTTCTTCCCAGCTTAGAGGCTGACCAAGCTGAGTACAGATGTTTAGACCTTCATGCAGAGAGAAAATGAGTCCCTCTATGAAGCTTGGGAGAGGTACAAGCTGATGCTCAGAAAATTTCTCCCTGATATTTTCTCAGGATGGATCAGGGTGTATATTTTCTTTGAAGGACTCTCTGATATAGCCAAGATGTCTCTGGACAATTCTGCAAGTGGTTCTTTGCACATGAAGAAGATGCCTAAAGAGGCTAATGAGCTTATTGAGATGGTTGCTAATAACCAGTACTTATACTCTTCTGAGAAAACTTTAATAAAGAAAGGAGTCATGGAGGTGGATGCTGTAAATGCATTTCTTGCTCAAAACAAGATCTTGTCTCAACAAATGAGCTTCATCACTTAACATTTGAGTGGGATGCAAAGTTTAGCTACTAATGTTCAAAATGCTCCCCCAGATACTCCTTATGATATGAGTGGTGGATTCTATCAAGGTGAGGCTTACATTTATGGCCAGTATACGCCTGAGCAGTCTAATTACATGGGGAATTCCTCCAGAAACCCTAATGATGCTCCTTATTCTCAGACTTTTAATCAAGGATGGAGGAATCACTCAAATTTTGGTTGGGGAGAGCAACCTCAGAAGCAACAACCAGTTTATGCCAACAATTTTCAGGGCAGGGTCAATTAGAATCAATTCAATAATCTTCCTTTTCAATCCTCTCAGCCCTAGAACGGTCCTGACTTGGCATCTGTGATTGCAGAACTCACTAAGAGCAAAGATAGCTTTATGCAAGAAACTAGAGCTTCACTTCAAAATTTAGAGATGCGAATGGATCAGGTGCATAAACAAACACCCAAGAGACCCAGTGACATGGTTTCCAAATCTAGGGAAGAGTGACAGGCTATTCAGTTGAGAAGTGCCAAGACTGTAGTCACTCAACCTAAGAGTAGTGAGGAGCTTGTTGAAAAAGAGACACCAGAGAGGGAAATTGTAGGGACAGAGAGTCCCAGCGAGGGCGCTGAACACCCAGTAGGGAGCACCAGGGAGGGTGCTGAATGCCCATCAAGAAGGGCGCTGGACGCCAATGAAAGCTTAAAGAATCTCCCCCCCAAGGCCTCCAGATAACCCCTTTCCAGTTACTCTTGATACACATCCTGCTTTACCCAAGGCTCCAGAGTACAAGGCTAAAATGTCATACCCTCAGAGACTTCAGAAACCATCTAAGGACAAGCAATTCTCCAAATTTTTAGAAGTCTTTAAGAAGCTTTAAATCAACATTCCCTTTGCAGAGACCCTCGAGCAAATGCCTCTATACGCCAAGTTCATGAATGAGCTGTTGAGTAATATGAGGGATTGGAAGGACATTAGTGGTATTGACTAAGGAATGCAATGCAATCATCCAGAAAAATCTCCCAGAAAAGCTGCAGGACACTGGGAGATTTCTCATTCCTTGTACCATTGGTGACACCACCATTCAGAAGGCCTTTGTGTGATCTTGGAGCCAGTATTAACCTCATGCCACTTTCGTTGATGAAAAAGCTCCAAATTAATGAGGTAAAACCTACACGAATGTCTCTTCAACTTACAGACTGTTTTATTAAGTATCTTTATGGAGTTGTAGAGAATCTGCTTGTGAAGGTAGGTCCCTTTATCTGTGATATTAGACATGAAAGAGGACAAAAATGCCTCTATTATTCTTGGAAGACCCTTTTTAGCTACAGGAAGAGCCCTTATTGATGTTCAGAGGGGTGAAATAACACTAAGGGTCAATGATGAGGAAGTTGTTCTCAAAGTGTTAGAGGCTTTACGACACCCTGTTGATTCTGGAGGGTGTATGAGGATTGATATAATTGAACCCCTAATTGAAGAGGTGTTTGAAGCTGAAAAGCTTGAAGATGTTATGGAATCCCCCTTTGAGGATAATCTACTTGAGATTGATGAGTCACTACCTCAGAGGGAGAAGTGCTACACGCCTCACACTAAGGAAGGGCCTCCGAAGCTTGAGTTGAAACCCTTGCCTGCATTATGCATTCCTAGGCGACAAAGACACCTATCCGGTGATCATCAGTTCCTCTCTGAGACAAGAGGAAGAGAAGGCGCTACTTCAGGTACTCAAGAGTTATAAAACAGCTCTTGGGTGGACCATTAGTGACTTAAAAGAGACCAGTCTAACCAAATGCATGCACAAGATATTACTTGAGGATGATGCCTAACCAATTGTGCAACCACAGAGACGAATGAATCTAACCATGAAAGAGGTGATCCAGAAAGAAGTGATGAAGCTCTGGGGTGATCCAGAAAGAAGTGATGAAGCTCTGGGAAGCCAGGGTCATTTACCTTATCTCTGATAGCCCATGGGTAAGTATTGTACAGGTGATTCCCAAGAAAGGCGGTATGATAGTGATCCAGAATGAAGAAAATGAGCTTATTCCCACAAGAACTGTTACAGGTTGGTGCATGCGTATTGACTATAGGAGGCTCAACAATGCTACATGGAAGGATCACTTTCTCTTGCCTTTCATTGATCAGTTGCTTGAGAGGCTAACCGGCCATACTTTCTACTATTTCCTTGATGGATACTCCGGCTATAATCAAATTACTGTAGACCCTCAAGACAAGGAAAAGACGGCGTTCACATGTCCTTTTGGAGTGTTTGCTTACTGGAGGATGTTGTTTGGACTCTGTAATGCCCCAGTAACTTTTCAGAGGTGTATGCTCTCTATTTTTTCAGACATGGTTGAAAAGTTCATTGAGGTATTTATGGACAACTTCTCTGTTTTTTGTGATTCTTTTAATTCTTGCCTTGAACATTGATAAACCCCAATTTTGTGGTTTATTTTGTATTAAATTCAGGGGATTTTATCAACTTTTCTCACATTTATTCAATGAAATAGCATGGTTTTGTGAATTTATCCTAATTTGTGCTTAAGACTAAAAACATACTTTTTAGGCCTTTAAATCGCTAATTTTAATTCACTTTAATTCTATTCGATGCCTTGATATGTTTGTTAAGTGATTTCAGGATTAGAAGGCAAAGATTGGGTTGAAGGAATGAAGAAAAAGCATGCAAAAATGGAGAATTCATAAAGAAATGAGGGTTTTCTAAAATCAAGGCCACGCGCACGCATCACCGACGTGTACGCGTGAGAAGGAAATTCACCAGCGACGCGCTCCTGTCACCCCAGCGCACGCATGAAGAGAAATTTTTCAATGCGCTGCGTACACGTGACCTATGCGTACGCGTGACAAGTTGCACGTGACTTCACTAAAGGCAAAACACTGGGGGCAATTTCTGAGCTCAAGCAGGCTCAAATCCAACTCATTTCTGATGCTTTTAAACCCAAGGATTGCAAGGGTAGGGGGAGTAGTCATAGTTTAGTTTTCATCATGTTTTAGGTTAGAATTCTAGAGAGAGAGGCTCTCTCCTCTCTCTAGATTTTAGGGTTCTTATTTCAATTCCTTTTAGATCTATATTTGAATCTTGTTTCATTTTAGCTTTCCTTTACTTTTATTTGTTCTAGCATTTTAGTTTATCCACTTTTCTTGTTAATTTCTTATTTTTCTCTCTTTTATGTTTATGAACCCTTGTTGGATTTTAATTTCCTTTTAATGCAATTTTATGTTTCCAAGTCTTTTTATGTTTATCTTAGTTGCTATTGTTGATTTCTTATTTGTGTTAGTTATGGGTTTTGCTAATTCTTGCATTTTGTGATGTTTACTTTTATTGAACTCTAGGTGTTTGTTAAAATGTTTTCACTAGTTTTAGAGTAGTTTTTTTTACTCTTGGCCTAGGCTAAGGGAATTGAGTGACCTTGAGTCATTAGGTCTCATTGAATTGGTGATTGGAGAACCCTTTGTGGTCAATTTGATACTCATTGACACTAACCCACTACTAAGCCAATTAGTAGGTAGGTTGGGACTTATGCATTGATGTTGATCAAGCCTATTTGACGTACTTCAAGCGTTGAGGTAGACATTGTACGTACTTTAAGCATAGAAGTAGACTTAATGGGTTGGTCCCTCATAATTGTCAATACATGGTTTGTAGACAAGGATGGTGATCTTAATTCCCATGCCTTAGCCAAGAGTTCTTTTTCTTTCCTTTATTAGTTAATTTGTCATTTACTTTCTTGCTTTTATATTTTCTTGCCAATTGCAAATCAAACCCCCTTATTCTTTCATAGCCAATAATTGATCACTTCATTGCAATTCCTTGTGAGACGACCCAAGGTTTGAATACTTCGGTTACTTTTCATTGGAGTTTGTACATGTGAGAACCAATATTAAAATTTGATTGAGAGTTATTAGTTGGTTTGGAACTATGCTTACAAAGAAGTTCTTTTTCTATTGAGTAATTCTAGACCAACGATAATTCTTACTATCAAATTTTTGGCGCCGTTGTAGACTATCTCAGGACTCTTGAAATAAAGATCCCATTTGCAGAGGCACTTGAGCAAATACCCTCCTATGCTAAGTTCATGAAAGAGATCTTAAGTCATAAGAAGGATTGGAGAGAAACTAAAAGAGTGTTTCTCACTGAAGAATGCAGTGCAATCATTCTAAAAAGCTTACCAGAAAAGCTTCAAGATCCAGAAAGCTTTATGATACCATGCACATTAGAGGGTGCTTGCACCAAGACAGCTCTATGTGACCTTGGAGCAAGTATCAACCTAATACCTGCATCCACTATCAGAAAGCTTGGGTTGACTGGAGTCTTGAATCAGAGCTAGAGGACATCTTTAAAGATGTCCAGCCTGATTTGGAGGAACCAGAGGAAATAAAAGAACCTCTAAAAATCCCTTAGGAAGAGGAGAAACCTCCTAAACCAGAGCTCAAACCACTACTACCATCCCTAAAATATGCATTTCTGGGAGAGGGTGACATTTTTCCACTGATCATAAGCTCTGCTTTAAACCCACAAGAAGATAAAGCACTAATTCAAGTGCTAAGGACACACAAGACAACTCTTGGGTGGTCCATAAGTGATCTTAAGGGCATTAGCCCAGCAAGATGCATGCACAAGATCCTATTGGAGGATGATGCTAAGCCAGTGGTTCAACCACAGAGGCGGCTAAATCCAGCCATGAAGGAAGTGGTGCAAAAAGAGGTCACTAAGTTACTAGAGGCTGGGATTATTTATCCTATTTCTGATAGCCCCTGGGTGAGCCCTGTCCAAGTTGTCCCCAAGAAGGGAGGCATGACAGTGGTTCATAATGAAAAGAATGAACTGGTTCCCACAAGAATAGTTACAGGGTGGCGTATGTGTATTGACGACAGAAGGCTCAATACAGCCACCAGAAAGGATCATTTTCCTTTACCATTCATAGACCAGATGCTAGAGAGACTAGCAGGCCATGAATACTACTGCTTTTTGGATGGCTATTCAGGCTACAACCAAATTGCAGTGGATCTTCAAGACCAAGAGAAAACAGCATTCACATGTCCATCTGGAGTATTTGCTTATAGAAGAATGCCTTTTGGTCTGTGCAATGCACCTACAACCTTTCAGAGGTGCATGCTCTTTATCTTCTCTGATATGGTAGAGAAGTTCCTGGAAGTCTTCATGGATGACTTCTCAATATTTGGAGACTCATTCAGCTCCTGTCTTGATCATCTAGCACTTGTCCTGAAAAGGTGCCAAGAGACTAACCTGGTCTTAAACTGGGAAAAATATCACTTTATGGTGACTAAAAAAATTTTCCTTGGGCACAAAATTTCAAGCAAGGGGATAAAGTTGGATCAAGCCAAGGTAGAGGTAATTGAGAAATTACCACCACTTGCCAATGTTAAGGCAATCAGAAGCTTTCTGGGGCATGTAGGATTCTATAGGAGGTTCATAAAGGATTTTTCAAAAATTACAAAACCTCTAAGCAACCTGCTAGCTGCTGACACACCATTTGTGTTTGACACAGAGTGTCTGCAGGCGTTTGAGACCCTGAAAGCCAAGCTGGTCATAGCACCAGTCATCTCTACACTTGACTGGACATTACCATTCAAATTAATGTGTGATGCCAGTGACCATGCCATTGGTGTAGTGTTGGGACAAAGGCATAACAAGCTTCTGCGGCATTGTTGGGGGTGAGGAGCTCTGCTGTTCTTCATGAATTAATGCAATTACTACTGTTTTCCATTCTATCACGCTTGCTTCTATTCTAAGATATTCATTCGCACTTCAACCTGATGAATGTGATGATCCGTGACACTCATCATCATTCTCACCTATAAACGCGTGCCTGACAACCACCTCTATTCTACCTTAGATTGAATGCATATCTCTTAGCCTCATGATTCAGATCAGAGTCTTCGTGGTATAAGCTAGAACTATTGGCGGTCATTCCTGAGATTCGGAACGTCTAAACCTTGTCTGTGGTATTCTGAGTAGGATCTGGGAAGGGATGACTGTGACGAGCTTCAAACTCACGAGTGTTGGGCGTAGTGACAGACGCAAAAGGATCAATGGATCCTATTCCGACATGATCGAGAACTGACAGATGATTAGCCGTGCGGTGACAGCGCATTTGGAACATTTTCACTAAGAGGACGGGAAGTAGCCATTGACAATGGTGATGCCCAACTTAAAGCTTGCCATGGAAGGAGCCTTGCGTGCATGAAGAAGAAGATAGTAGGAAAGCAGAGATTCAGAAGACAAAGCATCTCCAAAGCCTCAACCTGTTCTTCATTACTGCATAACAAGTATTTATTTCATGTTCTTTTACTTTTTACAATTAAATCTGAGAATTATTGATATCCTGACTAAGAGTTACAAGATAACTATAGCTTGCTTCAAGCCGACAATCTCCGTGTACTCACGTAAGGTATTACTTGGACGACCCAGTGCACTTGCTGGTTAGTTGTGCGGAGTTGCAAAAGTGTGATTGTAATTTCGTACACCAGTCACCCACGCACACGCGTGAAGAGGAATTTCGCAATGCGATGCGTATGCGTGACCATGCATACTCGTGACAAGCTGCACGTGACTTCACTAAAGGCAAAACGCTGGGGGAGATTTCTGAGCTCAATGAGGCCCAAATCCAACTCATTTCTGATGCTTTTAAACCCAAGGATTGCAAGGGAAAGGGGGAATAGTCATAGTTTAGTTTTCATCATGTTTTAGGTTAGAATTCTAGAGAGAGAGGCTCTCTCCTCTCTCTAGATTTTAGGGTTCTTATTTCAATTCCTTTTAATTCTATATTTGAATCAGGTTTCATTTTAGCTTTCTTTTACTTTTATTTGTTCTAGCATTTTAGTTTATCCACTTTTCTTGTTAATTTCTTATTTTTTTCTCTCTTTTATGTTTATGAACCCTTGTTGGATTTTAATTTCCTTTTAATGCAATTTTATGTTTCCAAGTCTTTTTATGTTTATCTTAGTTGCTATTGTTGATTTTTTGTTTGTGTTAGTTATAGATTTCGCTAATTCTTGCATTTTGTGATATTTACTTTTATTACACTCTATGCATTTGTTAAAATATTTTCACTAGTTTTAGAGTAGTTTTCTTTACTCTTGACCTAGGCTAAGGGAATTGCGTGACCTTGAGTCATTGGGTCTCATTGAATTGGTGATTTGAGGATCCTTTGAGTTCAATTTGATACCCAATGACACTAACCCACTACTAAGCTAATTAGTAGGTAGGTTGGGACTTATGGGTTGATTTTGATCAAGCCTATTTGATGTACTTCAAGCGTTGAGGTAGACATTGTACGTACTTCAAGCATAGAAGTAGACTTAATGGGTTGGTCCCTCATAATTTTCAATACATGGTTTGTTGACAAGGATGGTGATCTCAATTCCCATGCCTTAGCCGAGAGTTCTTTTTCTTTCCTTTATTAGTTAATTTGTCATTTACTTTCTTGCTTTTATATTTTCTTGCCAATTGCAAATCAAACCCCCTTGTTCTTTCATAGCCAATAATTGATCACTTCATTGTAATTCCTTTTGAGATGACCCGAGGTTTGAAAACTTCGATTACTTTTCATTGGGGTTTGTACATGTGATATCCAATATTAAAATTTGATTGAGAGTTATTAGTTGGTTTGGAACTATGCTTACAACAAAGTTTCTTTTCTATTGAGAAATTCTAGACTAACGATAATTCTTACTATCAAACATCTAGCCTTAGTTTTGAAATTGTGTTAAGAAACAAACCTTGTTTCAAATTGGAAAAAATGCCACTTTATAGTAACCGAGGGTATTGTTCTTGGTCACCGGATTTCCGGGTTGACATTTCTAATCAACTAGTGGTTGGTGCCAGAGGTAATGAAAAAATTACCACCACCCAACAATGTTAAGGCAGTAAGGAGTTTCTTAGGACATGCAGGATTTTACAAGAGGTTTATAAAGGACTTTTCCAAAATTGCTAAACCTTTGAGCAACCTCTTGGTTGCTGACACTCCTTTTGTTTTTAACAATGATTGCCTGCATGTCTTTGAAACTCTGAAAGCAAAGCTTGTCTCGACACCCATCATAAACCCCCAACTGGAAATTGCCATTTGAACTAATGTGTGATGCCAGTGATTATGCTATAGGGGTTGTCTTGGGACAGAGGCAAGACAAGTTGATGCACGTCATTTACTATGCTAGTCGTGTTTTGAATGATGCGCGAAAGAATTACACCACTACAGAGAAGGAATTACTGGCTGTTATCTATGCAATTGATAAATTTAGATCTTATTTAATTAGTTCCAAGGTTATTGTTTACACTGATCATGCTGCTCTTAAATACCTTCTAACCAAGCAGGATTCTAAACCAAGATTGATTAGGTAGGTGCTACTTCTTCAAGAGTTTGACATTGAGATTAGAGATAGGAAAGGATAAAAAAAATCAAGTAGCGGATCATCTATCTAGGATTGAACCTGAAGAAGGGACGCCACCCCTTACTACTGTGACTGAGACATTCCCAGATGAGCAGTTATTCATGTTTCAGAGAGCCCCATAGTTTACAGACATTACAAACTACAAGGTCATGAGGTTCATTCCCAAGAAGTATACTAAGCCATAAGTTAGAAAGTTTTTGAATGATGCTAAACATTACTTGTGGGAAGAACCTTACCACTTTAAGAGATGCTTAGATGGGATGATCTAGCAGTGCATCTCAGATGAGGAAGCGCAGCAGATCCTATGGCATTGTCATGGTTCGGAGTATAGAGGCCACTTTGGAGGCGAAAGGACAGCCACCAAGATCCTTCAGAGCGGTTTTTACTGGCCGACTCTTTTTTGAGACTCAAGAGAATTTGGGAGAAACTGTGACAAATGTCAAAGAGCCAGGAATCTCCCTTACAATCATGAGATACCACGACAGGAGATTCTAGAAATTGAGTTGTTTGATGTATGGGGAATTGATTTTATGGGACCCTTTTCTCCCTCATACTCAAATACTTACATCTTGGTGGCAGTGGATTATGTATCCAAGTGGGTGGAAGAAGTGCGGCTGCCCACAAATGATGCCATAACCATGCTACGCTTCTTGCAAAGATACATTTTCAGTCGGTTTGGTGTCCCAAGGACACTGATTAGTGATGGGGGAAGCCACTTCTGTAATAAACAGTTGGACTTACTCTTTCAAAGATATGGAGTCTGTCATAAAGTGGCAACCCCCTATCATCCTCAGACAAGTAGACAGGTGGAGGTTTCCAACAGGGAACTCAAGAGGATCCTAGAGAAGACTGCGAGTATTTCAAGGAAAGTCTAGGCAAGAAAACTTGATGATGCTCTCTGAGCATATCGGACTGCTTACAAGACCCCTATTGGAATGTTCCCATACCAGCTGATTTATGGTAAGGCCTGTCACTTGCCAGTGGAGTTGGAGCACAGAGCATATTGGGCAATAAAGTTCTTAAATTTTGATGCCAAGGCTGCAGGAGAGAAAAGGCTGCTTTAACTGAATGAGCTTGATGAGTTAAGGAACTCTGCTTATGAGAATGCCAAGCTCTAGAAAATACCAAAAGGTAGCATGATAAAAAGATTGCCTCAAGAGTGTTTGAGCCAAGCCAGAGGGTTCTACTTTTTAACTCTAGACTCAAGCTCTTTCCTGGGAAGCTCAAGTCCTGGTGGTAAGGACCTTTCGTGGTCACTGGAGTTTCACCATATGATCATGTGGAACTTCAAAAAGAAAACTCAGATGACAGATTCATAGTCAATGACAGAGGGTGAAGCACTACCTGGGAGGCAAACTTGATCACCAGAGATCCACTCATCTGCTGACCTAGCAGAAACAACCGTCAAACTAGTGACGGTAAATAAGCGCTTGTTAGGAGGCAACCCAACTATGAGTATCTCTTAGTTTTGTTTTAGTTTGATTTTAATTTTTCATTTTTATTAAGTTTTCCTAGGTTTAATCTTGTTTGTGATCATGCATAGTGCTTAGAACAGGGACAGAAGGTCTCAGAAGGAAGAGCAGAACACCCTGGAGAAAGGAGTGTTCTAGCGCTAAATGCCAGCTAGGCGTTTAGCACCAGCAAAGGGGCAAGCAAGCTTGGCGTTTCATGCCAGGAAGTGAGCAAGCAGAGGCCGGCGTTAAACACCAGGTGGGTGTTTAACACCCAGAGAGGGCATGAATTGGAGTATTTTGCATCCGACCAAGGGCGCTAAATGCCAAGCTGGCGTTTACCGCCACACATGGTACGTCCCTTAGCAA
>NC_029788.2:27821565-27862530 GCF_000816755.2 Arachis ipaensis
TATATTGGGCGTTTAACGCCTAGAGTGGCATTTCACGCCATCAAGGGGATGCAAGTGGTGTTTAGAGCCAACAAAGGGGGAGGGGTTCAAGTATTTCCATATCATATCTCCACAAATCCTCATTATATCTTCAACCATCAAAATTCACTCCCCTTTTCACCCTAACTCCTTCCACCCCTATAAATACCATATCCCTTTTCTCTTTTCACCACACCTTTCCACCTCACTCCCCTCCTTCCTCACATTTCTCGTTTCCCTTCTTGTAATCTACTTCTTTTTTTGTTTCTTTGCTCGAGGACGAGCAAAATTTTTAATTTTGGTGTTGGGATGCTCTGCTTTTCACTTTCTTCACATCTCCTATGACACCAAAGATTGGAGAATCCTCTTCAAGGAAGAAGAAAGAAAAAGTTCCCTCCACAATTCCACATGAAGTCCACCGGTTTTTCACTAAGGTTCATGAGGAGTATTACCATAAGATTATCAGCAAGAAGAAAGTGATACCGGAGGTGAAGTTCAATTTGAAAGCGAACGAGTATCCAATGATTCAAAAATAGATTCGAAGCAGGCGTTGGGAAGTTCTGACCAATCCTATGACTGAGGTTGGAGTCCTGAAGGTCAGAAAATTCTATACAAATTTGTAGATGACTGACAAGCACAAGAATGAGCATCCCGAGTTCAAGACTTGGCGCACCATGGTTTGAGGGAAGACCCTATAATTCGGTATAGAGAGAGTGAGAAAATACTTCAACTACCTCCATCCAGAGATGACCCTCACTCCTACACCAGGAGGGTCAGAGCTTATCAGAAATTGGATCAAGTCCTCAAGGATATATGCCTACCCGGAGCACAGTGGAAGAAGGATGCCAAAGGCCAGGCATACCAGCTAAGAAGGAACGATCTGAAGCCAGTTACTAGAGAATGGCTGGAGTTCATTCAACGCTCCATCCTTCCCACTAGTAACCGGTTCGAGGTTACTGTAGACCGAGTCGTGATGATTCACTGCATCATGCTCGGTAATGAGGTGGAAGTTCACGTGTGATCCCTTTGGAGATATACAGCATAGTAGTAAAGACCTCTACTTCTTCAAGATTAGCCTTCCCCCACCTCATCTCCTGCTTATGCAAGGCTGCTAATGTCTAGATTAATAAAGACATTCTTATTGCAGTTAACAGACCAATCACTGGGAGGAGTATGGAGTATACTCAGGATCTCCGACAAACACCATCCCAGGAGCCGATTCCTCTTCGTCAGAAGAAGCAGCCTGAATTACCTTAGGGACAAGATCTTCTTCCGTGCGAGTATTGGACTCAGCTGGCAGTGTCCATCGGACAGCTGATACCGACTATGGATTAACTGAAACAGGAACATAAGAGCCAATCCACCATCCTCCGTAAGCTGACAAAGGAGCAGCAGAAATAGGGACATGAGCTGGAAGAGTTTAAATGCTAGAGTGGATCCTCAGGAGGGAGTAGCAGCCACCATGCCTGAGGTGGTTGAGTTTCATTACCTTATGCCTATCTTATTTTCTGTTTTTAAGTACTTTTACCCTGTTTCATGTCATTTACTTTTTTGAGTCTTTGCATGATCCTTAGAGTCTTTTATTGCTTTCTAATTTAGTTATTTAGTTGTTTTATCTTTATTTTGAAGGATGTCTCATGTATTACTCACTGAGCTTAAAGAAAATTTTAAAAGAAAATGAAATAGTAAAATGCATGAGACTTGAGTTATATATTATGAGTTGTTCTGATTACTTTGATGTGGTAGCATTATCTTTAATTTCTGAATGTATAAATAAACAGTGCATACTTGATACTGAAGTTAAGAATATTGGTTTTTGAGGTACATGAACTTAGAGAAGTATTATAAATTCTCTAACCAAGTAAGACATTGATCCTTGAGGCAAAACAAACAATTTCAAAAAAATAATATATATATATATATATGTGTGTGTGTGTGTGTGTGTGTGTGTGTGTGTGTGTGTGTGTGTGTGTGTGTGTGTGTGTGTCTGTGAATCAATGGTTAGGAGGGTCAAAATTGATCTAAAGCTCAAAAGAGTGGTTTTTCCTAACCATATGCTTGTGGTAGAATGTGTCAAGTAATCCTTGAGATAGGACACCAAGGGTTGTGGCCAATAGCAGTTACAAAGGTGAAAAGCACTAAAAAAAAGTTGTGCTCAAGGATCAATCATGGCCTCAAGATAAAGAGAATTCATAATATCATCTGGGTTCTAGTACTGAGACACACCAATACTTCTGGACTTCAATAGATAGTGAGATGTCGAACCTATTCAGAATTAGAGTGTCATTAGCCCCACTCAGTACTTGGAAATGAACTTAATTGAACACTCAAGTTTTAGTCATTTTCTCTTCTTTTCTCAGTCCTATGGTATTTTAGTTGCTTGAGGACAAGCAACAGTTTAAGTTTGGTGTTGTGATGCGTGAGCATCTTTACCCTTTTTCCCTTTATTTTTAGTTGTTTTCAATTAGAATATATTAAGTTTTGTTGTATTTTAGTGCAAAAGTCCTCTTGGATGCTATTTTGAGTTATTTTAGTATTTTTATGATTTCAGGTGAAATTCGAAGCAATTTGGCAGAGTTTAAAGCAAAAACGAGAAGATTTGGTGCACCCCCTTGGGCGTTAAATGCCAAGTTGGTGTTTAGCGCCAGCAACATGCACAAAACAAAAAGCTTCTACCCCCTTATGGGCGCTAAACGCCAAGCAAGCCCAACCCGAATCCACCCACTTGGAGCATCTTTAGTGGATTTAGCTCTTAGTTGTTATCTTTCATTTTATTTTTTTTGTAATTTTTAATTACAAACAATATCTTTTAGTTTTAGGATTAAATATTTTATCTTATTTTTAAATCAAATTAGGTTAGATATAAAAGGAAAAAGATTCACCCTTAGAGGGTGGAGACTTCGGCACTTTTCAGAACCCTAGTTTTTCTTTGTAAGTCATGAGCCACTAAACCTCTTTGGTTAAGGTTAGGAGCTCTATTTATCTCTATGGATTGAAACTATTACTCTTCTATTTTAATTAATGCATTTATTCAATTTCAAGGATTACTTTCGTTCTTAATTTTATGAATTTGGGTGGAACGAGAGTATGACCCTTTTTCTATATGAGTTCTTGTGATCCTCGAGAGAGGTCTCTTACATGAACAACATCTTGAAAGTAAATTTCTCGTAAATTGCTAATTACTTGGATTAATCTAGATACGTGAAATATAATCTGTTTAGCTTTGGGTAACTAGGATTTTTGTGGCCATTGATGAACGGATTTTTGCTAAGAAAGAATTCACAATAAATTCCCATTGTAAGTACAGTTTCTAAACCAACAATAATCCTTTCATACAAAAATTTGGTTGTCACTAAAACAAACCCAATAAAATTAAACCGAAGTATTTAAATCACGGGTCGTCTCTCAAGGAATTGCAGGGAAGTATGTTAATATTGGTTATGGAAAAGTATCTTTTTGGGTTTTTGAAAGGTTGAACAAGAAATGTAAATAATAAGAGAATAAACTAATAATTAAGAAAGCTCTTGGCAAGGTATGAGAATTAAAAGTCTTGTCCTAGCTATCCTTATCAATTGTGACATCAATTGTCCATTGCTCCCACTTAGTTAACCTCTAACTATGAAGGAAAGTCAAGTGGATGAATCAATTTGATTCCTCAAGTCCTATTTAACTCCTAAGGAAAGACTAGCTTTAGAGGGATCCAAATCAACTAGCAACTTTCAATCATCAATCAACAAAGGAGTTTGATGACTCAAGAGTATTCAATTACTCAACCAAAGTCGAAAGTATAAAAATCTAACTTAAAACCCTCCCAAACATTTTATCAAACACTTGGAAGGTACAACATAAAGACATAGAAAAGTAATAAGAGATAATAAATTCCAAACAACCAATTGCAAGCATCCATGACTAACAATTAATAGAAGAAGCAATAAATATGAAATACCTCAACTTGTATTAATAAGAAATTGAATCTAACATGGAGTTCATAAACTAAATAGAGAATAAATAAATCAATAAGAGAAGATAGATAAACTAAAGTACTAGAATAAATAAAAGTAGAAGAGAAACTAAATTAAACCAAAATAGAAACCTGAAATTGAAAATAGCTAAACCTAAGAATCCTAAAATCTAGAGAGAGGAGAGAGCCTCTCTCTCTAGAAAACTACATCTAAAACCTCAAAATTATGTGAATGAAAGTTGTATGAATGAATCAAATGATTCCCCCACTCTGTAGCCTCTAATATGTGTTTCTTGGGCCAGAAATTGTGTCCAAAACCAGCCCAAAATCGCCCCCAACGTCTTCTATAATTTCTGCACGTGGCGTATGTCACGCGTACGCATCAGTCATAAGTACGCGTTGATGGTCATCTTCGCGTGTCACGCGTATGCATCAGGTACGTGCACACGTCGCCATGCTATTTCGCTTTTCGCGCGCACGCGTCAGGTACGCGCGCGTGTCGTGTCTCGCTAGTCAGCGCGTCGTTTCTCGCTGGTCAGCTCCTTATTTCTTATGTTCCTTCCATTTTTGCAAGCTTCCTCTCCATTCTTTAGGCCATTCCTACCCTATAAAGCCTGAAAACACTTAACACGCAGATCACGACATCGAATGGTAATAAAGGGTAATTAAAAATACACAATTTAAAGGTGTAGGAAGCAAGTTTTCAATCATAGAACAGAATTAGGAAGGAATTGTAAAATCATGCAAATTGTATGAATAAGTGTGCAAAGACTTGATAAAAACCACTCAATTTAGCATAAGATAAACCATAAAATAGTGGTTTATCAATCTCCCCACACTCAAACTTTAGCATGTCCTCATGCTAAGCTCAAGGAGACAAAAGGAATGAATGGGGGAAAGTAAGACTCATGTAATGCAATCTATGTATGTGAATGCAACTATATGCTAAGATATTTTTATCTACTTGGTTAAAAGCAAACAAGTTCCTCAAGACAAATATAGATCAGATTCCACTAATTCAAATCACATAATAAAAGACAAGTAAACTTGTAAGAAGATAGCTCATGAAAGCAAGGAACATATAATCAAGCATTGAATCCTCACTGGTAGTGTATATGCACTCTAATCGCTCAAGTGTCTAGGGTTAATTCACTCTACTTTTCTCTAGTCATGCTTTCTAAAACTTTGTTTTTCATCTAACCAATCAAAAAATATTTAGTGTACACATGCAAACATCATGAGATTTTTTCAAGGTTGTAATGGGGCTAAGGTAAGGGTGAGGATATATGTATGGCCAAGTGAGCTATAATATGAATCTTTGACTAACCTAAATTCTCACCTAGCACACACACATACTCTATATAATTCTAAAATCATGCCTAGCTACCCAAAATTCCCACTTTTGCATCACATACTCATGTATGAAATTTTCTTTAATTTCACCACATATGCATTGATCTTTTATTAAACTTAACATTGGGGCAAATACAACATATCAATGCATATGGTTTTTCTGGTTTCACATGAGTATGCACCCAAATTTCCAATATTTTTGTTAATAGAACATAATACTTTTTCATCAACCCAAGTTCCCACAATTTTTCACACTTAGTTGATACATAATCTCTATCTTAAGCTAACCAAAGATTCAATTGGGGTAATTAATTGTTTTTCTGCTTAAGGCTAGTGATGTGGTAATATAAAGAACAAATAGGGATTAAAAGGCTCAAAGTGGCAAACAAAGGTAATTGAGATGGTAGGCTATTTGGGATAAGTGAGCTAATAACAAATGATGGCCTCAATCATATGTATGCATGAATATACACTAAACAATGGACATATAGAATGGAACAAACTATAGATTGCAATTATAGAGAAGAAAACACACAAGAATAAAATATTATGGTTAAATAATGTAACCATATAATTAAGCTCAAATCTCACAAGTGGTGTGTTCTTAGCTATAATTCATATTCCAAATTACAATCTTCAGACAAGTTTAACAAAAAAGTTTTAATTTAAATTAGTGAAAAGCTATAAAATAGTTTCTTGGAAAAGAAATTATTACTTCAACCAAGTAGTGGTAAAATATGCACAAAATCAAACAAACATGCAATAAAACATGCAAATGCAACAACTAATTTAACATAGAAAATTAAACATTGGTGTTGAGAAGGAAATAACTAACCCACAGAAGTCGGTATCGACCTCTCTACACTTAAAGATTACACCGTCCTCGGTGCATGCTGAGATGTGCAAGTGGACGGGTGGCTACAACTGATGCTTTTCTCCAAAGGTGTGCATAGGAACTTGTTTGTCGCCCCATGTAAAATTTTTTCCATTTCCCTTCTTGATGGCCATCCTGAAAGAAGAGGAAAAAGAAGAAAAGTAACCCAGAAATAAAGATAAGAAAACAAATAAAGTATGGGTGGGTTAATGCCAAATAATGAGGGTCTCAACTACATGGTAGCTACAACATGTGAGTGAGAAAATAGTAGAAGCAAATGGCATATCAATAGTGCAAAAATTGTAACAATGGGGGAGAAAGTGTGGGTAATGAAAGACAATATAAGTGCATATTAATGCAAAAGGAACACAGGTATCATAAAAGATTGGAATTTGATAGATAAATAATATCACCCAATAGCATAAAACAAGTCACTAAGCACCAAAATAATACCAGAAAAGATACAACAGTTGAATAAGAACATTC
This sequence comes from Arachis ipaensis, assembly GCF_000816755.2. Lineage (NCBI taxonomy): Eukaryota > Viridiplantae > Streptophyta > Magnoliopsida > Fabales > Fabaceae > Arachis > Arachis ipaensis. Next base: position 27,828,258 of record NC_029788.2, read on the forward strand.
AACACCAAAGAAAAAGTATCAGATTTAGAAAAGAAAAAAAAAGAAAACATGCACAAAATTAAAATGCAATGCGTGAAGGTATGCAAATGCAATAAGGAAAATAGAATGAAAGAGAATAAGGATGAGAAGTTAAAGAAATGAAGCAGAAGAAAGTAAGAAAAGAGGAGGAAAGAAGGAGAAAGGAGAGAAGAAAGGAGAAGGGAATGAAAAACGGGACGCGACGCGTACGCGTGCAAACTGAATTAGCCATGCGACGCGTAAGCGTCTCGCACGCGTACGCGTGGGTGGTCTGAAAGCGAAAGGACGCGCACGCGTCAGGGACGCGTACGCGTGGGGTGATTTTGTGCCTCTAGCACAGTGCCAGCCCCAGACCATCACAACTCTCTGTTCAGCATGCTATTTACGCCGATTGCCATATCCACGCGTGCGCATGCTTGAGGCGTACACGTGGATTGCCAAGGTTGCAAGTGACACGCACGCGTGATGTACGCGTATGCGTGGGCGTGCTTGTGCATAAAGCACGCTTCCTGCCCCACTCCCGCGCAACCCTCTGTTCAAACTTAATGTTTTTCGCACTCACATATGACGCATGCGCGTCCTAGACGCTTGCGCGTCGAATAAGTTTTTTTTATATGCAGAATGCAGGTAATTATGCATAAATTATGAATGAATAATGATAAAAATTAAAATAAAATAAAATTAATAATAAAAATGGAAGAGCATACCATGGTGGGTTGTCTCCCACCTAGCACTTTTAGTTAAAGTCCTTAAGTTGGACATTTGGTGAGCTCCTTGTCATGGTGGCTTGTGCTTGAACTCATCTTGAAACTTCCACCAATTCTTGGACATCCAATAAGCTCTAACATCTCCAAGTGAATTCACCAAGCCTTGGTGAAGTTCTCCACAAGCTTTGAGCTCCCAAAGTTGATCCTCTTGTATGCCCGGATCCCAAATCTTATTTCCACACCCGTCTTCAAGTTGATCATCATGATTCCATCCAGGTGGTTTAGCCTTGGAATTCTCATGTAAGCACCCAAACATCCTCTTAGACCCAATGAATTGAGAATTATACCAACCCTTGCAATTAGGCTTTGAGCTTCCAACCATAACGAACCTAGGATGGTGTTGCCAACCGCTAACCATCTCCCTTTTACTCTTAAAACAGCAGATAGCTCTAAGTTGTCCATCCATTTCAAGCAGACCATATTCAAGTGGGAAGGTACAGTTTAAGGATAAGAATTTTACCCACTTGAATGTTGTGTTGGATGGTAATGGCTTGGGGGGAAGTATCTCCAGTGGCGGCCTTGCCAATGTATGATTCACTCTCTTGGGCTCCTCTTTGATGATCTCCACCTCTTGACACATTTCTGCAACATTAACCTCTTCCTCTCAACCATGATGCCTTGGAGGTTGTACACCCTCCTCAACATCAAATTCAAACATCTTGGAAAGAGGCTCTATGACTTTAGTTTTTCATGGAGGTTCTGCATCTACTAAGTCCTCAACCACTTCCTCTTCCTTGATAAGTTCGGTTTTCTCCACTTGCTCTAGTACAAAATCTAACTCCTCCTTAATAACTTCCACCTCTTGACAACTTTCTTCAATTCCTTCTAATTCTTCAACTACTCCTTCATCTTCAAGGGTTTCTACTTCCACATTTTGGGCCTCCTCGTGCTTCTCTTGTTCCGTGTCAATAGCATAATTGGGATCATGTTGCTCTTGGATTGATGCATCCACACGGGATATAAGAGCTTGGAGAGTAGAAGTGAGACTATTGAGAGCAGAGGTAAGTGTGGTTTGAAGCTCTATTTGCCCTTGGCAAATAACACTAAGGGTGTTGTCATCCAGTGGAGGTTGGGATGGATAGGAGGGTTCATTATTTTGTAGAAAGGGTTCATAATAGGAGGGTGGTTCATCTTGATAAGGATATGGAGATGGTTCATTTTGATAGGAATATGGAAGTGGTGGTTCTTGGGAGTAATTGGGTTGGAATTGTGGTGGTTCTATGTATGGTTCATTTGGCTCATAAGGTGGTTGGTATGGTGGGTATGGGTTAGGGTCATATAGAGGGGAATGGTGGAAATGGACTTGTGAGTAGGGTTGAGGGCTATGTTGAGGAGGTTGTTCATAGGCATGTGGTAGTTGTTGTTGACACGTACAAGAAGGACTACCATATCCATTAGATTGGTATGAATTAGGATTGGAGTTATACCTATATGAGACCGGGGGAGGTTGTTGCCGAAAGGGTTGATCAAATCCTTGTGGCCCCTCCCATCTTTGATTGTTCCAACCTTGATGCATGTTCTCATTATAGCTTCCATTCCATACAACATGATTTGAACCAAACTCATAGCCAAAGGGGTGAGAATTCATAGTATCAAGAGAAAATAAAAACAAAAACTAATAAGGAATAATGAAACTAAACTCCTAAAACAAGAAACAACTAAAAAAGAAATGAAAAATCAAAATTATTCACAATATTCACAATAACCAACAATAAGGCACACGTTTGCAATTCCCCGACAATGGCGCCAAAAATTGACATGCGGAAAATTACCGATTAAGAATTTATAGTGAAATTAGCGTTGCGAGTACAGTTCTTAACCGACGAAAATTCTGCTTATCAATTTAAAAGGGTTGTCACAAATTAAGAATAAAATACTGGGAGTAGAAATCCCAGGTTGTCTCCCAACGAGTTGACAAAAGAGTGCTATTTTATTAGTCAGGATTTTTCTGAGAAATTTTAGAGTTGGAGAACGGGAAATTAAAATAATTATGAATTAAAGCAATGGAAATTAGCAAGAGAATTTATATAATCAAAATAAAAGCCTTGACCGAGAGAAGATTAATCAAAAGTTCTATCCTTGTTGGATTTTCTCAAGTATGATGGTAAGAGGTTGTTGTTTTTACTTAGTTAACCCTTACCGAATAAAGGAAAGTCAAGTAATTGAGCTAACTCTTATTCACAAGGCATCATATACAGATAATGGCATAATACTCACACACGTACCTAAATCACATATGCAGTCAGAAAATTTCACACCCTCTATAGTAATAGTAACCATGCATGGACATGGATCACTACATTTTTCTAGTATATCACCCATTAAAGCAGAAATAGAGCTACCTAGAGGAATAGTTTCTAAATCCTATATTTTATCTTCATTCATGCATAAATCTTTTAGAAACTGAGCATACTTAGGTACCTGGCGAATGGCATCAAAAAGGGGAATAGTTACCTCAACCTTTTTGAAGATCTCCACCATCTTGGGGTTAAGCTCCATCTGCTTTCTGGACTTCCTAGCAAGGTGTGAAAATGGAATGGGGATTGCTTCTCTTGTAACTTCATCTTCTTGTGGTGTTCCATCCCTTGATTGAGCTACTTCTTCTTCAACCATGTCTTGTACTTCCACCTCTTCTTCAACATCCTCTACCTCAACAATGTCTTCAACTTGGATATCTTCATTTGAGCTTGGCTTCTCATGACTCCTCTCTTGCAGTGTGGTTCCGGACCTCAAAGTAATGGAATTGGTTCCACCCTTTGGGTTAGGTAAGGGTTGAGAAGGGAGTGAACTGGAGTTTGAAGGTTGATTATTGGGGGTAATTAATGATTCCATCCGGGCGAGGAGAGCTTGTATGGTGGAGCTAAGACCATTTATGGAAGAGTTAATTATATTCTGCATGTCTTGTTGTCCTTGCGCAAGAGAGCGAAACATCTCATCATTAGAGGAAGAAAGGGGTAAGTGATTTGAGGGGCCTACTGTTGGTTGTTCTGAGGCGCTTGGGATTGCCTTTGGTGAGGTGCTCTGTAAGGCTGGTTTTGGTTCTGCTGTCTGTTGTTGTTGTTGTTGTTGTTCCACCTCTGATTTCCACTGTTGTCTTTGCCTCCTCAGTTGTAGTTGTCCCTCCATCCTTGGTTGGAATTATCTCTCCACCCCTGGTTGGAATTGTCTCTCCAACCTTGGTTGGAGTTGTCTTGCCAACCTTGATTGTAGTTCCCACTTTGGTTATAATTGCTGCCTTGTTGATAGTATCCTTGATTCAGGCGGTCATAGAAATTATGAGTAGCTTCCAAGGTGTTGTCTTCTTGTTGGAGCTACGGACACTCATCAGTGTAATGAGTATAGCAGGCACATATTCTGCACAATCTCTGAGGAACCAATTGTTGACACTGATGTTGTGGGGGAGGCTGAGGTTGTTGTTGATTCAGCTGTATCTGCTTCAGTATGTTGGTCATCTCTCCCAGAGTCAGTGTGAAAGTAGCAATCTCACTACTAAAGGAAACCTCCGCAATAGCCTTGAGATGGTTGTTCCTGTGCCTGACATTCCGGGTAGACTCAGCTAGATCGGTGATCAGCTGCCATGCTTCTGTCGCCGTCTTGTACTTCTTCAGAGAGCCATTACTCACAGCATCTAGTGTAGTCTTGTCTTGAGGCTTCATGCCTTGTGTGAAATAGCTAATCAACACCAACTGGTCAATCTTGTGGTGGGACATGAGTCTATGAGATTCCTGAAGCGTTCCCAATACTCATAAAGAGTTTCTGATTCGCCTTGAATAATGCAGGAAATTTCTTTCCTCAGTCTATCTATAACTTCAGTTGGAAAGTAGTTGTCTAAGAATTCCCTTCTAAACAGATCCCAATTAGTAACAACTTCTTCAGGTTGAGTGTAGAACCACTCCCTTGCCTTTCCCTCAAGAGAAAACGGGAAGGCAGATAGCAAAATAGTAGTCTCATCTACACCATGACGCCTAGTAGTTGAGCAGACTGTCCAAAAATCTCTAAGGTGATTGATATGCTCTTGAGCAGATAAGCCTTGAAACTTGTGTATTAGGTTGATCAGTGCAGTCTTCAGTTCAAATTCTGCAATCAGATTTGGGTGACGCGCTAGATACGGTTGCAGTGTAAGGTTCGGAGCTCCTACTTCCGGGAGAGTAATCCTTCTGGGCTCCGCCATATTACCTGCACGTAAATCAATAGAATCAGTAGAAGAGGAGCTTGTTTCTTCCTCAAATGGCGCTTCAGATTCGCCTTCAGAAGAGACTGGTGAATTGGTAGTAACCACTTCACCACCCTCAGAGGCTAACCGACGCCGAGCTTGCCTAATATGTGAAATAGTTCTTTCAATTTCAGGATCAAACGCGGCTAAGCTCGGATCAGGCAATGAACGCGTCATTCAATGAAAGAAACATACAGCTCATGGTAATAAAATAAAATAAAATATGCAAATATGTAAAATTAAAAATATTTACACCAACCAATAATTTAGCACACTATTGCAACTCCCCAGCAACGGCGCCATTTTGATGAACGGATTTTTGCTAGTAAAGACTTCACAATAAATTCCCGTTACAAGTACAGTTTCTAAACCAACAATAATCCTTTCATACAAAAATTTGGTTGTCACTAAAACAAACCCAATAAAATTAAACCAAAGTATTTAAACCTCGGGTCGTCTCTCAAGGAATTGCAGGGAAGTATGTTACTATTGGTTATGGAAAAGTATCTTTTTGGGTTTTTGAAAGATTGAACAAGGAATGTAAATAATAAGAGAATAAACTAATAATTAAGAAAGCTCTTGGATAGGTATGAGAATTAGAAGTCCTATCCTAGCTATCCTTATCAATTGTGACATCAATTGTCCATTGCTCCCACTTAGTTAACCTCTAACTATGAAGGAAAGTCAAGTGGATGTATCAATTTGATTCCTCAAGTCCTAGTCAACTCCTAAGGAAAGACTAGCTTTAGAGGGATCCAAATCAACTAGCAACTTTCAATCATCAATCAACAAAGGAGTTTGATGACTCAAGAGTCTCCAATTACTCAACCAAAGCCAAAAATATAAAAATCTAACTTAAAACCCTCCCAAGCATTTTATCAAACACTTGGAAGGTACAACATAAAGACATAGAAAATCAATAAGAGATAATAAATTCCAAACAACCAATTGCAAGCATCCATGACTAACAATTAATAGAAGAAGCAATAAATATGAAATACCTCAACTTGTATTAATAAAAAATTGAATCTAACATGGAGTTTATAAACCAAATTGGAGAATAAATAAATCAACAAGAGAAGATAGATAAACTAAAGTACTAGAATAAATAAAAGTAGAAGTGAAACTAAATTAAACCAAAATAGAAACCTGAAATTGAAAATAGCTAAACCTAAGAATCCTAAAACCTAGAGAGAGAAGAGCGCCTCTCTCTAGAAAACTACATCTAAAACCTCAATTATGTGAATGAAAGTTGTACGAATGAATCGAATGATTCCCCCACTATGTAGCCTCTAATCTGTGTTTCCTGGGCCGGAAACTGGGTCCAAAACCCGCCCAAAATTGCCCCCAACATCTTCTGTAATTTCTGCACGTAACACATGTCACGCGTACGTGTCACTCACGCGTACGCGTCGATGGTCATCTTCGCGTGTCACGCGTATGCGTTAAGTACGCGCACGCGTCGCCATGCTATTTCGCTTTTCGCGTGCACTCGTCAGGTACGCGTGTGCGTCATTTCTCGCTGGTCAGCTCCTTATTTCTTGTATTCCTTCCATTTTTGCAAGCTTCCTCTGCATCCTTTAGGCCATTCCTACCATATAAATCCTGAAAACACTTAACACACAGATCACGGCATCGAATGGTAATAAAGGGTAATTAAAAATACACAATTTAAAGGTGTAGGAAGCAAGTTTTAAATCATAGAACAGAATTAGGAAGGAATTGTAAAATCATGCAAATTGTATGAATAAGTGTGCAAAGACTTGATAAAAACCACTCAATTAAGCACAAGATAAACCATAAAATAGTGGTTTATCAGCCATAAACTAGATTTGAACTTAACCCTCTAATCGGAATCAAGTGACCTAGAGATTGGCGGTTGATGAAGGTTAGAGGAAACTAAATTACTGAGAGATTAGAGTTCAGTTAATTATGATTTTCCATTAAATGAATCTTGCATGATTAAAATAGTTGGTAAGAAATTTTAATCCAAAAAAGTAAACATCTCTAATACCTTAACTATTTTTTCTCACTGTTTTCACACCAAATGCACTATTTGTTCTCTTTATTCTTGATTTATTATTTAATGCTTTGAAAACCCACACAATCCTCTTATCTGTTAGCCTGACTAAGCCAATCAGTTGACCACTGCTGCTCAGTTCCTCAGTCTTCGTGGAATCGACCCTCACTCGCCTGAGGTATTATTTGGACGACTCGGTGCACTTGCTGGTTCAATTGTGGATATTCTAAATTCTTCACCTGAACTCCAAATCTACTAAATATGTTCTTTTTGAGAAATTGGAGAACCACATTGGAGTCATTGGTTGGCATTACTACTACTTTAACCCACTTAGACACATAATCCACAGCTACTAGGATATAGTTATTTGAGTATGATGGTGGAAATGGGTCTATAAAGTTAATTTCCTATACATCAAATAATTCAACCTCTAGAATGTAATTTTGTAGCATTTCATTTCTTCTGGGTAGACTTCCAGCTTTTTGACATTCATCATATCTGTTAACAAATTCTTTAGAGTCCTTGAACAAGGTAGGCTAGTAAAAACTACACTAAGGCACTTTTATTGTTGTCCTTTTTCGACCAAAGTGTCCCCCATACTTAGAGCCATGACAATGCCATAGAATTTCTTGAACTTCTTCATTGGGTATGCATCTTCTGCGCATTCCATCTGAGCATCTTTTGAATAGATAACGCATATACCATAAGAAATATTTAGCATCATGTATTAGCTTCCTTATTTGTTGCTTAGTAAAATCTTTTAGTATTGTCCTTCCAGTCTTGTAGTTGGCAATATTTGCAAATCATGATGCTTCTTATATCATCAATAGATGCTCATTAGGAAAGTGCTCATTCATAGGGGAGGTGGGATCCTAGTGGCTTTCAAGAAGAAGCCTAGAAAGATGATATGCAACTTGATTTTCTACTCCTATTCTATCTCTTATCTCAATATCAAATTCTTGGAGTAGGAGAACCTATCTTATGAGCCTTAGCTTGGCATCTTGCTTAGACAATAAGTACTTGAGAGTAGAGTAGTTAGTATATACACTAATTTTAGAACCAATTATATAGAATCTAAACTTATCAAAGGCAAACACTATTGCTAACAATTCCTTTTCAGTTGTTGTATAGTTCTCTTGTGTGTCATTCAACACACGACTAGCATAGTAAATCACATGCAACAACTTATCCTTCTTCTGTCCCAGTACAATACTAATTACAAAATCACTTGCATCACACATGAGTTCAAAAGGTAATTCCCAGTTTGGGGTGCAATAATTGGTGCTATGACTAAGGTGAGATGTTGTAAGCATGCATCAAATCAATCACCAAAACAGAAAAGTCACCCATGAACACCTTAATAAATTTTTCTACCATATCTAAGAATATAGAAAGCATCCATCTCTGGAAGGTGGCTAGAGCATTGTCTAAACTGAATTGCATTTGGTGATAAGCAAAGACTCCAAATGGACAAATAAAACTGTCTTTACTTGGTCTAAAAGATCCACAACCATGTGATTGTAGCTAGAATAACCATCCAGAAAACAATAAAAGGCATGACCTGCTAACCTTTCCAACATTTGGTCCTTGAATGGGAGGAGAAAATAGTCTTTTCTGGTAGCATTGTTGAGTCTTTTATAATCCATACACATGCGCCATCCAACGACTGTCCATGTTGGAATTAATTCATTCTTTTCATTTGGCACCATTGTGATTTTTCCTTTATTTGGGACTACCTGAACAAGACTCACCCAAGAACTATCAGATATGGGATATATGATACTAGCATCCCACAATTTCAGTACCTCTTTCTAGACAACTTCCTTCATTGTTGGGCTTATCCCCTTGAGATCGCTTATAGTCCAACCAATTACACTCTTGTGGTTTCTCAAAACTTGCAGCAATTCTTCTTCTTCTAGTGCACTCAATAAGGAACTAATGATTACTGGGAGTGTGCCCCCAGCTCTAAGGAAAGCATACTTGAGGTGTAAAGATAATGGTTTCAATTCGAGATTAGGTGCTACCTCTTCCTTCTTCATTGGCATGTTTCAAGTGGATTTGACTTTGATAGGAGAGAATTTATGCCAATTCGAAAGACTAGATAAAGTAATTCCGTTGTGAGTATAGTCCAAACCGGCAATGGATCCTCTCAATCAAAATTCAATCCAAGATAATGTCACAATTCAAACTAATTTAACCGAGAGTATTTAAACTCCCTGGTCGTTCTCCCTAGGAACTAGTGCTAACAAGTGCATACAATTTTGGTTGTAAGAGAGCAAAGGGGTTTTCAATTATTGAGGGAAACAAACAAAGAGATAAAAGAACGAGACAAAATTGTAATTAATGAAGTAATGAAAGAACAAAAGAACTATGTATGAAATATAACAAGTAAAACTGTAAAGTAATTGAAAATTGGTTCAAAACATAAATGAAACCTTGACTTGGGATGAGTTATGGAATCCCTTCCTTGCCATAACCACAACTATGATAATTATCATGAGTTAATCTCGCCTAGTTAACCCCAAATATCGAGGAGTAAGTCAAGCAAGCATAATTGACCTTAATCCATAAGTTCTAACCAACTTACCAAACTACTTGATAAAAGGCTAGCTTTAATGGAAACAAGAATCAACTAACTTCCCAAGAATTATCACTAAATATTGGACATTATGGCTCTAGTAATCCATAAACTCATTTTCCCCAAGCCAAGGGATAGAAATTACTCCATAATCAAAATTGGCATTTTATCGAACACATAGTAGGCATAAACATAAAACATGGCAAAATTAGTAAATTAAGGAAAGCTATGAACCATAAATGCTCAAAGTCAATAAAGACAATTCAAACAAACATATAAAAGCCATCAAACATTAAATTAAACAACTAGGAATTCAAAATTGCAAACTATGTTAATATTGACAACAGTGATTAAAATATATGAAAGTGAAGAACAAGAAATGTAATTGATAAACCACTATTTTATAGTTTATATTGTGTTTAATTGTGTGGTTTTGTCATGATCCTTACCCACTTATTCATCAATTTAGCATGCATTTAAATTTCCTTCCTAAATTCAGTACATGTTTGAAAATTGCTTCCTAGAGACTTTAATTTTTTATTTTTAATTCTCCTTTATTCCATTCGATGCCGTGATCTGTGTGTCAAGTGTTTCAGGCTTTATAGGGCATGAATGAGTTAGAGATTGGAAAGGAAGCTAGCAAAAATGGAAGGAACACAAGAATTTGAGGAGATAACCAGCGAGAAGTGACGCGATCGCATGGCTCACGCGACCACGCGAAGGAGCGCAATTCGCAGTGACGCGGCCGCATGGCTTGCGCGACTGCGCGGATTGGAAAGCGCAAGCGACGCGGTAGCATGGACGACACGAACGCGTGGAGACGAAAAAGCACAAGCGACGCGTCCGCATGGACGACGCGATCGCGTGACATGCGCAATCTGCATAATCTGCAGAATTCGATGGGGCGATTTTGGACCTTATTTCGGCCCAGTTTTCGGCCCGGAACAGTAGACTAGAGTCAGAGAATATGCAGAAACAAGACAGATTCATTCAGTAGTTTTTAGATCTAGTTTTTCACTCTCTTAAGTTTTTTTTTCTCTCTAGTTTTTAGAATTTTAATTTTCAATTGGTCTTAGCATTGGAACAGTGAGAAGAGTTATTTCCTCATCAAGACTTCATCATTCTAGTTTGTTCTCTTAACTTGGTTCTATTCTTTCATGTTCTTTGTTATGTTCAATTTTGTCATTCAGATACTTTTATGATTATTTAATGCAAGGATTATTTCTTTTTAATTCAATTTGAATTCCAATAATCATGTCTTATTTTAATTCCCTTTCATTCGCTATGGATTCTTTATTTACAATGCGTGAGTAGTTTCCTTACTTGATGGGGAGTTGATTAAAAGGAACTCTTGAGTTGGAAGGATTGAAAGAAAATTTGTAATTGGGTTAAACATTGGATTGCTACCCTGTCACCGACGCCAATCCCTTTGAACTAAGTGGGTTGCAACTTGTGAATAGATCTGGCATTCCCACTTGTTTGACTTTCCCCTTACCTAGTAAAGGATAACCAAACAGAATAACCATTAATTATAAATTAATCTTACAATAACACCATCAATGATAGAGATTCCAACCAATCAATTCCCAGTCAAGGCTTTTATTTATATTATTTAAAAATCCTCAATTTAAATTCCAATTTACTTAGCTCAACTTCTTGGAACATCTGATTAATAAAACAGCACACCTTTCTGCAACTCGGGAGACGACCTGGGACTTAAAACTCCCAGTAATTTTAATTTAAACTCTCTGTGACATATTTCTAAATTGATAAGCAGATTCTCGGTGAGTTAAGAACTATACCTGCAACGTAACCATTTTAATAAATTTTTAATTCACCAGCTTCTGCTTCCCATCAATTTTTGGCGCCGTTGCCGGGAAACTGCAATAGAGTGCTAATTTTATTAATTAGAATTTATTTATTTGCATTTTATTTAATTTTGCTACTATGAGCTGCATGTTTCTTCCGTCAAATGACGCGTTCACTTCCTGATCCGCGCTTGCTGATATTCGATCCTGAAATTGAAAGGACCATTTCACGAATAAGGCGAGAACAGCGTAGGTTAGCCCGCTCTGAGGGCGGATCTGAAAGTGAATCTGAGGAAGAAACTAGCCCCCGTTCTACTGATTCGGTTGTTTTACGTGCAGAAAACATGGCAGCTAGAAGAGTTACCATTCAGGAGGAAGGAGCTCCTGATTTTACAATGCAACTGTTTCAAGCGCATCATCCAGCGGTAGCTATGGATTTTGAAATAAAGACCGCACTGCTAAATTTGATGCCCAAGTTTCATGGCCTACCTGCTCAAGAGCCTATCAAGCACTTGAGAGACAAGACCACTGATGAAGCTTGGCAATTGATCAGTGATTTAGCTGAATCTACTCGGAACCACAGACAGAAGCAAGGCCGTTCAAAAGCCGTTGCAGAAGTATCTTCTGGTATAGAGACTGCTGCTCTAAATCGAAGCATCTGTGAGATGACCAACCTGCTGAAGCAAATGCAGTTGAATCAACAAGCTCAGCAAACTCAACCGCAGCAAAAGCAACAACTAGTTCCACAAAGAATTTGTGGAATTTATGCTGATTACAGCCATTACACTGATGAATGCCCGCAGCTCCAACAAGAAAACAACATGGTGGCATCCACTCACAACTTCTATGACCGCCCCAACCAAGGGTACAATCAAAGTGGAAATAATAACCATGGATGGCAGGACAATTCAAACCAGAATTGGAGAGACAACAATAATAGGGGAGGCAGAGATAATCAGGGAAATCAGAGGTGGAATAATAACAACAACAGGCAGCAAAATCAACCTTACCGAGCACCTCACCTGAGGCAAAACCAAGGACCACCGAACAATCAGCAGCAACCCTCTCAATTTACTCATTCTTCTGTATCTTCTAATGAAGATTTATTACAAGCTTTTGAGAAAAGACAACTGGCCATGGAAAATACCATCGTGAACAGTATTAACGCCAGTCTGAATGGTTTCACCTCTACTCTGCAAGCTTTTATGACACAGCTTGGTTCAGCACAAAATTCCAGTAACCAACCTTCAAACACCACTGGAATCCCCTCTCAACCATTACCCAATCCAAAGGGAGGCATTAATGCCATCACCCTGAGGTCCGGAACCACACTGCAGGAGAAGAATCAGGAGGAACCAAGCTCACTAGAATACGCCTCAGCTGTCAATGCACCAGCTACTTTCCAAAGGTGCATGATGAGCCTTTTCTCTGATCTTATTGAGGACTGTATGTAAGTTTTTATGGACGATTTTAGCGTTTATGGTGATTCTTTTAACCTTTGCTTAGATGGATTATCTAGAGTATTAGATAGATGTGTTAATACAAACCTTGTATTGAATTTCAAAAAATGCCACTTTATGGTTAAACAAGGGATTGTATTAGGATATGTGGTATCTAATAATGGCATTTTTGTAGACCCAGCAAAGGTGAATGTTATTTCTAGTTTACCTTACCCCTCTTCTGTGAGGGAAGTCCGTTCGTTCCTTGGCCATGCAGGTTTCTACAGGAGATTTATTAAAGACTTTAGTAAGGTGGCACTTCCCTTATCCAGATTACTGCAGAAGGACATTGAGTTCGAGTTCAGTGAAGATTGCAAACAAGCATTTGATAAGCTGAAAACTGCTCTAACTCAAGCTCCAATTGTGAGAGGACCCGACTGGAGCCAGCTGTTTGAGATCATGTGCGATGCTTCCAACCATGCAGTAGGAGCAGCGCTGGCTCAGCGTGAAGGTAAGGATCCTTTTGTTATTGCCTATGCGTCTAAGACTTTAGACACTGCCCAGTCCAATTATACTACTACTGAGAAAGAGCTACTTGCTATTGTTTTCGCTCTGGACAAATTCCGAGCTTATTTACTTGGTACTAGAGTAGTAGTGTATTCGGACCATGTAGCTCTAAAGTATTTATTAGCTAAAAAGGAATCCAAACCAAGACTTATACGTTGGATACTGATGTTACAAGAATTTGATTTAGAAATAAAGGATAGGAGTGGTAATCAAAATTTAGTAGCGGACCACTTGAGTCGCCTTGAACATATTAAGGATGATTCTACTCCTATAGATGATAATTTTCCTTTTGACAACCTGCAAGCAGTATCTGAGGTAGTCCCTTGGTATGCACCTGTTGCTAATTATTTAGTTAGCCGCACATTTCCTCCACATTTTTCTAAACATCAAAGAGACAAGCTGAAAAGCGAGTCTAAATATTATATATGGGATGACCCATATTTATGGAGATATGGCACTGACCAGATAATTAGACGTTGTATACCTCAATCAGAATTCCAGTCCATTTTAGAGGCCTGTCACTCATCTGAGAGTGGAGGACACTTTGGCCCTCAAAGAACAGCTAGAAAGATCTTAGACTGCGGATTCTGGTGGCCTACTCTTTTTAGAGATGCCGCTGAGTTTTGTAAATCTTGTCACCCATGCCAGAAATTTGGTAACATATCCAGGAGGAATGAGATGCCTCAACAATATATGCTTTTCTGTGAAATTTTTTATGTATGGGGCATTGACTTCATGGGTCTATTTCCAAATTCTAGTGGATATTTTTATATATTGTTAGCTGTGGATTATGTTTCCAAATGGGTGGAAGCAATTCCTACCCGCACTGATGATGCTAACACTGTTGTTTCCTTTGTGAGAAACCATATTATATGCCGCTTTGGATCACCACGAGCGATCATGAGCGATCAAGGCACCCATTTTTGTAACAGGAGACTAACAGGCTTGATGAGGAAGCATGGGATAATCCATAAAGTTGCAACAGCTTACTATCCCCAAACTAATGGGCAAGCCGAGGTGTCAAACAGAGAAATTAAGCGTATCTTGCAAAAGATAGTAAAGCCTCATAGAAAAGACTGGAGCACCAGACTACAAGATGCACTGTGGGCATACAGAACAGCATACAAGACACCCATTGGGATGAGTCCCTTCCACTTGGTTTATGAAAAAGCTTACCATCTCCCAGTTGAAATAGAACACAGAGCCTTCTGAGCAGTTAAGGAGTGCAACATGGGAATTGAGAATGTTGGAGCTGAAAGAAAGTTGCAACTGCAGGAACTGGAGAACCTTCGCCTGGAAGCTTATGAGAACTCCAGAATATACAAGGAAAAGATGAAAGTTGTGCATGATCAAAACATCTAGAAGAGAGAGTTCCAACCTGGAGATTTTGTTCTCCTTTACAAATCTCGACTGAGGCTCATGCTCGGTAAGTTGAGATCAAAATGGGAAGGTCCATACAGAGTAGAGAAGGCTGAACCGTACGGAGTCTATTACCTAAGCCATCCTTCAAGCTCTGAACTTATTAAGGTTAATGGACAGCGCCTGAAGCTATACCATGGTGAGAAAGTGCAGAAAAATAAGGAGCTTGAGATCTTCCGCCTGGAAGATCCCCACATTGCAGCAGATTGAGCTATTGGAGCGTCCAACTTACGGACGTAAAAGTAAAGTGCTTGGTGGGAGACAACCCACCGCGGTATGATCGTTCTTTTCTTCACTCTTAGTTTTTCTTCTTTAATAACTCTTCTCTTTATTAGTGCTTTCGTGCTCTTTCAATTACATATCATTCCCCAAAAAAAAAAAAATTTCGCCGCACGACGCGATCGCACCAGCGACGCGTCCGCATGGCAGGGGGAGTAAAGAAAAATAAAAATGAACAGAAAGTTACGCAGGAGCAGCGCTGGAGTCGTGCCAATGGCACAAATTGACCCACGCGACCGCGTCCCTGACGCGTTCGCGTCGCATGGGAATCATAGCCTTGCACGCGACCGCGTGCTCCACGCGGCCACGTGCCCTGCATTTTCGACATAAAAGGGTGCACAATGCTATATTGTGCGAGAGTGGTGCTGGATTGGTGCTGGAAGCACAATCCTTGTCACGCGACCGCGTCACTGACGCGGCCGCGTCAATTATTTTCCGACGCACACTCACGGGATCGCATGACCCACGCGATCGCGTCACCCAATTTTGGCAATTCAAATGAATCGAACAGAGAGTTGTGCTGGAGCGAGGCTGCACTCGCGCCAGCAGCGCAACATAGGTCACGCGACTGCATGACCGACGCGAGCGCATCCCATTCCCTAATGCATCCCCACGCGAACGCGTTCCCCAGGCGGCCGCGTCGCATGCGTCGCACAGCTAAACCCCAATTGCCAAATTATCTTATCTTTCTTTCCTCCAAATCCTAATTTTTCTTTTTCCTCCTTCTTTCTTCTTTTCCCCCTTCCCCTTTCTATTTCACCTCTCACTCTCTCTCTCTCTCCTCCATTAACAAGGTTTTACCTTCTTCTTCCTTCTTCTCTTTTCTATCATTCTTATTCTATTATGTATATATATTATTATTTTCTTTTTCTTTTCTTTTTTCTTTTCAAACTTTTATTTTTCTTCTTCTTCTTTTCCTTTTACATGGTGTTAGAAACCTTTTGAGTCATCATCCCCTATTATATGCTTGTGGATTATTGCAAATTATTTGACAATTATTTTTTTCTCCTATTAAAGGGATTGCTTGCATGTTTATCTTCATGTTTTCTATACCCTATTCACCATGCATGCTATATGTTTGTGAAAAAGCTCATGTGGCATTATGCACTTCTCTATGTTGCTATACTATTCAATGCTTGCTTTTCACAACTTTCCCTTATTATTTTATTAATTAGATTTAATTGTCAATACAAACGTGATAGTTTGTTACAAATGGTAATCTAAACTGGACATTGAATGTTTGATATATGCTACTTATGCCTTTGCCTGCATGCCAATAAACCTCTTGCATTCCATTGTCTTACATGCACTTGCTATATTTCCATTGATGAGCTTTTCACATGTAATCCGGACCATGTGTTAATGCCATTTATCTTTATTGTGCATTGACTATCACTTACAATTCCCTCTTCCTTGCTTTATCTCTTTGAATTTAATTTCCTTTCTCTTCCCTTCTTTCAGGATGGCCACCAAGAAAGGAAAAGAGAAAGCTACTTCCAAACCACCAGCAAAAAGAGGAACTAAAAGAGCATTAGTGGCAGAGCCTTCTTCAACCGCAGTCAAGCCCTCAACAAAAAGAGTTAANTTCATTGCAGACATGGCTGTTCTACTATGGTGCATCCTTATAGACCAACCTCTAAATCTCTCAAGACATATCTGGAATGCTATGGAACACGTACAAGTCGTGGGCAACCTACCTTTTCCCGCCCTGGTCTCAGATCTTGTCTCAGCAGCTGGAGTCTCCTACAGAGCTGGGGACACCAAAGCCATGCTTCCACGGGATGATCAATATGTCCCTAACGGGAAATACCTCAGACTTTCAGCAGCCACTACAAGCCAGCCTACTGAGCCAGTTGAAGATATTCCTTCTTCAACACCACAAGCATCTACCACTGAGAAATTGCTCCAACAGTTACTTGAAAAGTTGGATCGACATGAACAGAAAGCTAAGATGAGAGAGCACCGTAACAAGCGCCGATTCACATACTTCAAGGAGCTGATCATGGGCAAATTCAAGGACTCAGACACTCCGGACTCCACTTCTTTTACCAGCACCGGGAGCCATGATGGTCCCGACTGTGGAGATACTGCTACCAGCCCACCCCTATTCCTGACAGATGGCACCGAGGACGGTGCAAAGCCTTAAGTGTGGGGAGGTCGGTCAGTACCTGACTTCCGGAGGTAAATTCTCTTCTCTAGCACCAATAATTAGGATATTTTAGTTAGATTTTTTTCTTTTATAGAATAGAATAAATTGCATAGGTTAGAATAGTTGCATGCATGTTCTACTTGATTGAAAAGACAATAAGTTTCTTTTAAAAATCTATCTTTGGAACAAAATTTCATTAATTTTTCAAAATTTTTATGATAAATCCGCTTGAGTTGTAATTGGAACATGATGTTTGAGCTAAAGAACACACAACCTGTGAAAGATTTGAGCCTTTATGTATGGTTACATTATTTAACCATAATCATTTTATTCTTGTGTGTTTACTTCTCTTTGATTGTAATCTATATTTTTTTTATCTTATATGTCCAATATTTATTATATTTACATGCTTGCACATGATTGAGGCCATTATTTGTTTAAACTCACTTATCCAAATCAAGCCTACCCTTCTCAATTACCCTTGGGATTCAATTTATAAAGCTCACTTAGCCATATGTATATCCTTACCTGCAACTTTGCCCCATTACAACCCTGAAAAGACCTCATGATGTTTGCATTAGTATATTAACTGTTGTTGATTGGTTAAGAGAAAAACAAAAGCTGGAAAACATGACTAGAGAAGAATAGAGTGATTACCCTATACACTAGAGATTAGAGCATACATATATTATCAGTGAGGGTTCAATGCTTGAATTCTCATGTTTCCTGCTTTCATAAGCTATCTTCTTGCACTTTTATCGGTTTTATTGTATGGTGATAGAATTAGTGGAATTTGATTTGTAACTGTTTTGAAGGGCTTATTTACTTTTGATCAAGTAGACAATAATCATATAGTTGCATTTATTTATATATGTAGGACTGCATTGCATTTCATGAGTTTCTGCATGTTCATACTTATTTCCTTGTCTCCTTCAATTTAGCATGAGGACATGCTAATGTTTAAGTGTGGGGAGGTTGATAAACCACTTTTTTATAGTTTATATTGTGTTTAATTGTGTGGTTTTGTCATGATCCTTACCCACTTATTCATCAATTTAGCATGCATTTAAATTTCCTTCCTAAATTCAGTATATGTTTGAAAATTGCTTCCTAGAGACTTTAATTATTTATTTTTAATTCTCCTTTATCCCATTCGATGCCGTGATCTGTGTGTCAAGTGTTTCAGGCTTTATAGGGCATGAATGAGTTGGAGATTAGAAAGGAAGCTAGCAAAAATGGAAGGAACACAAGAATTTGAGGAGATAACCAGCGAGAAGTGACGCGGTCGCATGGCTCACACGACCGCGCGAAGGAGCGCAATTCGCAGTGACGCGGCCGCATGGCTTGCGCGACCGCGCGGATTGGAAAGCGCAAGCGACGCGGTAGCGTGGACGACGCGAACGCGTGGAGAGAAAAAAGCGCAAGCGACGCGTCCACATGGACGACGCGATCGCGTAACATGCGCGATCTGCATAATCTGCAGAATTCGATGGGGGTGATTTTGGACCTTATTTTGGCCCAGTTTTCGGCCCGGAACAGCAGACTAGAGTCAGAGAATATGCAGAAACAAGACAGATTCATTCAGTAGTTTTTAGATCTAGTTTTTCACTCTCTTAGGTTTTTTTCTCTCTAGTTTTTAGAATTTTAATTTTCAATTGGTCTTAGCATTGGAACAATGAGAAGAGTTATTTCCTCATCAAGACTTTATCCTTCTAGTTTGTTCTCTTAACTTGGTTCTATTCTTCCATGTTCTTTGTTATGTTCAATTTTGTCATTCAGATACTTTTATGATTATTTAATGCAAGGATTATTTCTTTTTAATTCAATTTCAATTCCAATAATCATGTCTTATTTTAATTCCCTTTCATTCGTTATGGATTCTTTATTTACAATGCGTGAGTAGTTTCCTTACTTGATGGGGAGTTGATTAAAAGGAACTCTTGAGTTGGAAGGATTGAAAGAAAATTTGTAATTGGGTTAAACGTTGGATTGCTACCCTGTCACCGACGCCAATCCCTTTGAACTAAGTGGGTTGCAACTTGTGAACAGATCTGGCATTCCCACTTGTTTGACTTTCCCCTTACCTAGTAAAGGATAACCAAACAGAACAACCATTAATTATAAATTAATCTGACAATCACACCATCAATGATAGAGATTCCAACTAATCAATTCCCAGTCAAGGCTTTTATTTATATTATTTAAAAATCTTCAATTTAAATTCCAATTTACTTAGCTCAACTTCTTGGAACATCTGATTAATAAAACAGCACACCTTTCTACAACTCGTTGGGAGACGACCTGGGACTTAAAACTCCCAGTAATTTTAATTTAAACTCTCCGTGACATATTTCTAAATTGATAAGCAGATTCTCGGTGAGTTAAGAACTATACCTGCAACGTAACCATTTTAATAAATTTTTAATTCACCAGCTTCTGCTTCCCATCAGTAATTGAAAGAGAAATTAAAGAAATACTTACAATGCAATTGCTAGAATCCAAAACCAAACTTGAAGTATAAAATTCTACAAACCATAATTAAAACCCTAAGAGAGAATTTCCTAATCTACACTACTCCTACTCCTACTATGTGTTTTTTCTATTCTAAGATGGCTCTCTTCATATGTGTTGCATTCTCCTTCATATAGCCTCTTAAACTAGCCTTCATCACTTTAGAAATGGGCCTAGAGACCCCAAAACGCGAGTGCATGTGCATTTTTAATGAAGGCATGCACTGGGACCTAGGGGTGTGCATGGTTCAGTTTTTCTATGAACTGAACTGAAACTGCACTAAACCATTTTAAATGGTTTAGAAACTGAACCAAACTGCTTTGTCACATATGAAACTGGTTCTAAACCAGTTTATAATACAGTGCACCAGTTTAAACTAGTTCATAAAAATAAAACTGGTTTTAATTAAAAAAACCAGTTTAAACTGGTTTATAGGCTAAAACTAGTTTTCACACTCCCCTCTCTCTCCCTCTCCCCTATCCCTCTCTCTCTGTCTCTCTCTCCCTCTCTCTCCCCTTTCTCTCTTTCTCTTTCTCCCTCTCTCCTCTTTATCTCTCAATTTCTCTCCCTCTCTCTCTTTCTCTCTCTCCTCTTTCTCCTTCTCTCACTCCTCTTTTCCTATCTTTCCTCCTCCTCTCTTTTTTCCTCTTCTATCTCTCTCTCTCTTTCTCTCTTATTTTGGATAAAAGAGGGGGAGAAAGAGAAGAGAGATATAGAGTGAGAAAATACTGAGAGAGAAAGAGAAAAAAGAGAAAGAAAGGAGAGAAAGAGAATAAGGAAAGAGAGAAAGGAGAAGAAAGAGAGAGAAAAGGAGAGAGAAAGAAGGGAAGGAGAGCGAGAGAAAAGAAGAGAGAGAGAGAGATAGAGGAATAGGAGAGAGAAAGAAAAAAGAGAAAAAATGAGAGAGAGAGAGAGAGAAAGAGGAAGAGAAAGGGGAGGGAGAGAGAGGACGAAGAGGAGAGAATCAAAAAGGAAAAGAGGAAAAAGAGGAAGAGAGAGAGAGAGAAGGGGGAAGGGAGGGAGAGAGAGAGAGAGGAGGGGGAGAAAGAGGAGAGAGAGAGAGAGAGAGAGAGAGAGAGAGGAAGAAAGAGGGGAGGAGGAGAGCGAGAGAGGAGGGAGAGGAGAGAGAGAAAAAGAGGGAGAAAGAGAAAGAGGAAGAGAGAGAAGAAGGAAGGGGGAGGGGGAGAGGAGGGGGAGAGAGAAAGAGAGAGAGAGAGAGAGAGAGAGAGAGAGAGAGAGAGTGAGTGAGTGAAGGGAGAAAGAGAAAAAAAGAGTATGTAAAATTAATTTTGGAGTTTAAATAAAACCAGTTTTAATTTGGTTTAAAACTAAACTGAACCATAAAACTGGTTTTTAATAAACTGATTTTTCATACAAACTATGGTTTCAGTTCAATTTTTTATTTAAAAAAACTGGTTTATTTAAAACAGTTTCAGTTCAGTTTCAATTCAGTTCAGTGCAACCAGTTTTTTTGCACACCCCTACTGGGACCTGTGCGGACGCACAGACGTGTGCGTCCGCACACTGATGCCAGGGCATCTTGGCCAGTTTCAGTGACCTTTTTCTTTACTATCTTAGGGTAGTTTCATGCATTTTCTTAGTAAATAAGCAAGTTTTGGGTGAATATACACTTACATTTTGATTCAAGCAAACATTGTGAACTTTACATGATTTCATGAGAATTATGCATGAATTGAATGATAAAATGGATGATGCATGATCTCATGACTTGAAACAAAGCTTTGATGCACCTTGTTTGTTTGATTTCAGGACAAAAGAAGCAAAGAAGAGCCACGTTAGCAGCCACGTTAGCTTCACTAACGTGACCACTAACGTGGAATGGGAGCAAGCTTGCAACGTTAGTGGTAAAGTTACCACCAATAACGCCTTCAAAAGCCATCATAACCCACGTTAGTTGCCACGTTAGTTAGACTAACGTGGGAACTAACGTGGAAGAAAAGAGAAGCTCCAACGTTAGTGGTAAAGGTAAACACCACTAACGTTCCAAAAGGCCACACATAGCCACGTTAAGAGTCACGTTAATCCAATTAACATGAACTCTAATGTAGAGTAAGAAGAGATCCAACGTTAGTGACACTCACCTTTGTTACTAACGCTGGATCAAGCCAAGATTGCCTACGTTAGTGGTCACGTTAAGACCACTAACGTGGAGGAAGGGATGATGTGCCAATGTTAGTGACACTAACCTTTGTCACTAACGTTGGAGATGGCAAGCACACCCACGTTAGTGGTCACGTTAATGCCATTAACGTGAAGCACTAACGTGGAAGGAAGGGGCATTTTGAAGCATTAGTGACAAAGGTAAGTGTCACTAACGCTCTCGAGCCTTGGCATGCCCACGTTAAGGGCCACGTTAGTTACACTAACGTGGATCATTAACGTGGAAGAGAGGAACAAAGAGCAACGTTATTGGTAAAAGTAAGTGCCAATAATGCTTGCGAATGTCTAAGAGGCTATGATAGTGGTCACGTTAGTACCACTAACGTTGAAGTTAACGTGGATGAACTAGTTTGGAACGTTAGTGACAAAGTTATCGTCACTAACACTTTCAAACCCAAGTTTACACTTAACGTTAACGCCACTAACATCCTAACTAACTTCCCATCATGCCTAACTCACATTCTCTCTGCAAGCAAAGCTGAGCCCACTAAAGACTGTAACTGCTTCAACTAAAGATCAAGGGCCCATATCCAAGACTTGAAGAGCTAACTAGAAGATCAGAAGAGTAGTATATATAGGGATAGTTTTGAATTAAAAAGGGATCTGGGACTTGAGAACTATACCTTGTATATTTTACTTTCTCTGCAATTTCTAGTTTAATTTCAGAATGCACTCTTCTCTATCATCTTCCATTTCCAGAGCTATGAACAACTAAACCCCTTTTCATTGGGTTAGGGAGCTCTATTGTAATTTGATGGATCAATTATAGTTTTCATTCTTCTTCCTCTTTCTTTTCTCTTGATTTTACTAGAAAGCTTTCGATCTTAATTCAATTGGTTATTTGTCTTGGAAAAAAAAACTCTCCATAATTGGATCTCCTCTGAGCCTTGGAAAAGGGATAAAGAGATCATGCTAGATTTGCTTTCTCATGTTGGACCAAATTGGAGTTTGGATGGATATAGTGACATATAATCCTACCAACACTTTGATTTGGAAATACATGTAGTATAATCAGTGACCACAGTTCATCTCTTCCCATGAGCAATTAAATCAAGGAATTGGGCAATTGTTCAAGCTTAGAGAGATTAGGTTGCCAAGGAATTGGGATCCAATCACTTAAGATTGCCAAGGAGATCAATGAATACATTGATTGAGGAAGAGATAAGAATGAACTTGATTCGGAGAATGCAACATCTTTCAAGCCCAATGAATCCTGCATCTCTGATCTTACCCATTCTCTTTACCTTCTGTTATTTACTTTTATGCTCATCTACCCAAATCCCCATTTAAGATTCTGCAATTTACTTTCTGCAATTTACATTTTGCCATTTATTTCCAGGCTTCATATTTTCTGTTATTTACTTTCCCGCCATTTAATTTTCTACAATTTCCCAACTTATTTTCTGCTTAGCTCAACTAGAACATTTCTCTAATTAAAGTTGCTTGACTAATCAATCCCTGTGGGATTCGACCTCACTCTATTGTGAATTTTTACTTGACGACAATTTGGTATACTTGTCGAGGGAAATTTGTTGAGAGACAAGTTTTCGTGCATCAAGTTTATGGCGCTGTTGCCGGGGATTGATTTTGTATCGACAACAATTAAGTTAGAGGATAACTAGATTGAGCAATTTTCTTTTGTTCTGTTCTATCTGAGTGATTCACTTTCAGTTTTAGCTATTTTCTTCCCTTTTTCCCTTACCCGTTTGTTGTGTTTTCTTAGTTGTTTACAATTTAGTTCACTAACCCACTAAATGTTTGATACATTGCACCACTCACTCTAACAGCCATTCTAACAAGAGTAATTTCTTCATTCATTTCCTTTCCTGCTTTTTGCTTTGTTGGTTGTATGACAGGTAGAAGAAGCGGGGTTTCAACTTCCTTTGATTCTGAACCTGAGAGGACCCTCCTTAGATTAAGGAGGGAAGCAAGAGGGAAGAGAGTTGTTGGTGCTGAGGAAGAGGAAGAGTATTTTGAAACAGACATGGAGGAGAATATGGAGGATCACCATGAAGAAAAAGCTCACAACCGTGCCAGAGAAGGCCCAGTAAATCATGCTGGGCAAGAGAGAAGAGTTCTAGGCTCTTATATCAATCTAAACCCAGGAAATTGTGGAAGTGGCATTCAAAAGCCAACCATACATGCCAATAACTTTGAACTAAAACCCCAGCTCATCACCCTCGTTCAGAACAACTGTGCATTCGGAGGAAGTGCCTAAGAAGATCCCAATCAACATCTAACCACCTTTCTAAGGATATGTGATACTGTGAAGTCTAATGGTGTTCATCCTGACACCTATAGACTACTTCTGTTCCCCTTTTCACTCAAGGATAAAGCATCTAAATGGCTGGAATCCTTCTCGAAGGAGAGTTTAAAAACATGGGAAGAGGTGGTGAACAAATTCTTGGCGAGATTTTATCCTCCTCAAAGAATCAACAAATTGAGAGCTAAGGTACATACCTTCAGCAACAAGATGGTGAAACTCTCTATGAGGCATGGGAGAGGTTTAAGGACTTAACAAGAAGGTGCCCGCCAGACATGTTCAATGAATGGGTGCAACTACACATCTTTTATGAGGGTCTTTCTTATGAATCAAAGAAGGCAGTAGACCACTCATCAGGGGGATCTCTGAACAAGAAGAAGACCATTGAAGAAGCCATAGATGTCATCGAGACTATAGCTGAGAATGACTACTTCTATGCTTCTGAAAGGGGCAACACTCGAGGAATGATGGAGCTGAATAATATGGATGCTCTGCTGGCTCAAAACAAGATGATCACCAAGTAGCTGGCTGACCTTACCAAGAAGATGGAAAGAAACCAGGTTGCAACAGTCACCACCTCATCAGCAGCTCAAGAAGGAGTAAATACAGAGGAAGAGGGTGACCGTGAAAAAGCCAACTATATTGGGAACTCACCTAGGCAAACCCATGATCCATACTCCAAAACTTATAATCCTGGTTAAAAAAACCACCCAAACTTTGGGTGGGGAAATCAACAAGATCAAGGCCAAGATTAGAGACGTCACAACCCCAACAACAATGTAACTCACCAACATTCCACACAGAGATCATATCAACACCCACCCACCAATACCTCTCAACATCCATATCAAAACCAAAATGGCCCTCCTTACCCCTCCAACCTCAACTCACCATCACCATCCGAAGATAGACTCTCCAGAATTGAGACTTTACTTGAAGGTATATACAAGGAAATCCAAGACAATAGAGTGTTCAAGGATGAGGTGCGAGCTAATATCAAAAACCAGGGAGACACCATCAAGAGGCTGGAATCTCAAGTGGGATACCTCTCTCAGCAGATTCCCAAACCTACTGATAGCTTCCCAAGTGACACGGAGAAAAACCCGAGAGGTGAAGCAAAGAAAGTAAGATGGGAAGAATGCAAGATGGTCACTATAAGTGATAAGGGGAGTGAGGAAGAACTGAACAAACCCTTAGAACACTCTCAAGATATTCCAGTAGAGAAGCAAGAAAAGGGTCACCAAGAAATCAACTCCACACAGAAGAAGGGGTTAAGAGAGAAGGAGATTCTGAACCCATATGCACCTTTTTCCCCAAAGACTCAAGGGTGGTGTAGAAAGGAAAGTGTACTCAAAGTTCCTCGACATGTTTGCATCTCTCCATGTAAACATACCATTTATCAAGGCTCTCCAACAAATGCCCTCATACATTAAATGTATGAAAGAGCTGCTGACCAAGAAAAGTTCATTAAAAGGAGGGCAAACAATAGTGATGAATAAGGAGTGCAGTGCTCTCATTCAAACAGAGTTTACTACAAAAAGGAAGGACCCAGGGAGTTTTCACATCCCTTGTGCTATAGGAGAAACATGGATTGATAAGGGACTCTGTGACTTGGGAGTAAGCATCAACTTAATGCCTTTATCCCTCATGAAGAAGCTTCAGATCAATGAGCTAACGCCCTCGGATGTAATCATCAAGTTGGCTGACAAAACTCAAAAACAAGCAATAGGAGTGGTTGAAAACGTGTTGGTGAAGGTTGGGAACTACTTCCTTCCCACAGACTTTGTTATCTTGGAGATGGAAGAGAGTCACCTCCATCCAATCATATTGGGAAGACCATTCCTAGCCACAGCCAGAGCACTTATAGATGTGGAACGAGGAGAGCTAATACTGAAGATACATGATGAACAACTCACCTTCAATATCTTCAAACCCTCACAAGAAGTAGATCAAGAAAACAAGGAATCAAGAGGAGATCACAATAAGGCACTGGTGGAAGAAACAAGAACTGAAGCACAAACAATACACCTGGGAATTCCTTTGGTTGACAAACAATACAATCAGAAGGTACAACATCTAAAGGAAACCCAAAAGGAGCTAAACCCACCAGAGTCATATGAGACCAGCAACAAAATTTTCCTGGAAAAAGAGGCCACAAGGAGCAGGATAGCATTAAAAGAAACAAGGAAGAAGGCGCCAAGGGAATGGAGGAACAAGAAGATCCCTACAGAGGATTTCTCTCCAGGGGATAAAGTAATCTCTGCTCATTTCCCAGCTATTCCACCTCATCTCCCCACCATTCCATCTCAGCTGTCTAAAGTTTACACCATCAGCAGAATTCTCTCCTTGGAACATATGGAGATTCTTAATGAAGCCAACGGATATAGATTCACTGTGAGAGGGGAAGATTTGAGGCATTACCAACCACCCTGACAAAGGCAAAACGTCAAGCTAATGACGCTAAAGAAGCGCTTCATGAGAGGCAACCCATGTTTTATATCTTTCCAGTTTTTTTAGGATGTTTAAAGTAGTTAATAAAGCAAGGTTCATGAATTCCAAATCAACTTTGACAAACACCTAGAT
The DNA here is from genome assembly GCF_000816755.2 of Arachis ipaensis. Lineage (NCBI taxonomy): Eukaryota > Viridiplantae > Streptophyta > Magnoliopsida > Fabales > Fabaceae > Arachis > Arachis ipaensis. Next base: position 27,855,053 of record NC_029788.2, read on the forward strand.
GAACTCTTGTATGCAACATATAGTGAACAACAAGTTTGGTGTTTAAGGCACACTAAGAGGACATAGACACAATTCATATCGTGTTAATCTTAGAGCCTTAATCAACTCTTTCTTTTTATTTTTTTACACTACATGGTCACAAACTAAGTTTGGTGTCACCAATGTTGCATACATGAACACAAAAAAAGTCAGTTGGTTTGCTTTCATGAATAGCATTTAGATGTTTAAAAACAAAAATCTAAAAAGTAGCCAGTCCACTCTTTAACTTTTGCCACCAAAAATTCAATACTTACTTTTGCTTTCCTTTTGTCTTGTGTAGAAAATGAAAGAAGGATTGAACAGAATTGATGAGACAAATTGAGAAAGGGGTTCGGCCACTTCACAAAGGGGGACTATACACATGTCTTCAAAAGGAATGCATTGGGAAATGTTTCCATACAACATTAGAAGAAGGATATCCTTGGAAACCGAACCAATCACTTCATACAAAGTAATGATCCTTGTGCCCACCCCATCAGCGTGCTTAATGAAGGACGACAACTACACAGGGAAGAATTCAACATAAACACTCAGGCCAAGTTGACTTATGTGGCTGGGCATATGCATAATTTGCACTCTGTGATCCCAAGGTATGATACAGTTCACAAAGACCTAACAGAACAAGAGGAGGGAAAGGTGAAACAACAGAAGGAAACATTGAAGAAGAAGATGGAAGATGCTGGCTTCTGGAAAAAGTTAATCGGGAAGCGTAAAGGAAATGGGGATTCGAGCAATCAAGAAAGACACAAAGAGGACAAATAAGAGAGAGATCATGGGCATCCCCATGAGTAAAAGGTGGCGGATTCCCTTTCCCTTTTCTTTCTTTCAAGCCTAAAATAAGGAAGATCATGTATGAAATAGAACATGCATCCATAGTAGCTTAGGAATTTTCAATTCTGTCTTTAAGATTTCATTGCTTAAGTCTATGTGTGCTAGTCTAAGTTTCCTGTTTTCATTTTTATCTTGCTTAAATGCATGCTTGTCCCTTAAGCTAAATAAAAGAAAATGTTATGAAAAACCAGAGTGGGGTTCATCTTGTGAAGTAAGTTATCAATGTTTGTGGAGTGGTAATTGGTTAGCTAAGTTGGTCCACCAACAAGGTATATAGGCAACTAGATGTTCTGAATCCTATGCTTGAAGCACATTCTATAAGACTAGCTAAACAACAAGATCCTAATGAAAAAAGGGAAAAGAACAGTGAGAGTTCGAAAAAAAGAAAGAAAAAGAATAAGAAATAAAGCTAGGCACCAAGGGTTTAAATCTTGAAGCATGTGTCTGTGGTGTTCTTGTGCAAAGAATCTGCTTGGATGAATAAGTTCTCAGGAGTGCCTCATCACTTGGTAACTTGGGTTAACTAACCTGGGATTATCAACTGAAAATCCACTATCAAGAGCAACCTTGCTACAGAACACTTAGTAACCCAAAGAGGTGCTGGACACCAAGGCCTCAAGTAAAAGAAAATAACAAACCATATGCCTGTGGTGTGCATGTATGGGGGAGAGAGACTTGAGGGAGTAAGTCCTTAGGGGTGTTTCAACACCTAGCACCTTGAACCAACTGGTTCAGGAGTGTTGGCTGAAAGCTTATTTTAAAGAGTTGCCCCCTCACAGAGCACTTAGCCTAAGAATGCAATAAATCCTAAAAAGAAGGGGGAGATCAAGGAATAAGGATCTCATAGGATGCAATCAAGCAAGTACTCAAGAGCATGATAAGGACCTGAAAACCAGTAAAGGAATAAACCTAAGTTGCTATGCATGAAACCCCATAGACCAAGAAATTTACTTCTATAATAAGAACTTGTTTCTCTTGTTCTTTCATTCATCATTCTTATGTTTCAATACTTGCTTAGGGACAAGCAAGCTTTAAGTTTGGTGTTGTGATGCCAGGGCATCTTGGCCAGTTTCACTGACCTTTTTCTTTACTATCTTAGGGTAGTTTCATGCATTTTCTTAGTAAATAAGCAAGTTTTGGGTGAATATACACTTACATCTTGATTCAAGCAAGGGATGATGTGCCAACGTTAGTGACACAAACCTTTGTCACTGATGAGCGGATAATTTATACGCTTTTTGGCATTGTTTTTACATAGTTTTTAGTATGATTTAGTTAGTTTTTAGTATATTTTTATTAGTTTTTAATTAAAATTCACATTTATGGACTTTACTATAAGTTTGTGTGTTTTTTTGTGATTTCAGGTAATTTCTGGCTGAAATTGAGGGACTTGAGCAAAAATCAGATTCAGAGGTTGAAGAAGGACTGCAGATGCTGTTGGATTCTGACCTCCCTGCACTCAAAATGGATTTTCTGGAGCTACCGAACTCCAAATGGCGGGCTCTCAATTGCTTTGGAAGGTAGACATCCAGAGCTTTCCAGCAATATATAATAGTCCATACTTTGATTAAGAATAGATGACGTAAACCGGCATTGAACGCCAGTTCCATGCTGCATTCTGGAGTCAAACGCCAGAAACAGGTTGCAAAGTGGAGTTAAACGCCAGAAACAGATTACACTCTGGCGTTCAACTTCAAGAAAGACCTCTACACGTGTAAAGCTCAATGCTCAGCCCAAGCACACACCAAGTGGGCCCCGAAAGTGAATTTCTGCATCATTTACTCATTTCTGTAAACCCTAGTAACTAGTTTAGTATAAATAGGACTTTTTACTATCTTTTGGATCATCTTTGATTAGTTTTATGCTATCTTAGACTTTTGTGAGGGCTGGCCATTCGGCCCTGCCTGAACATTTATCACTTGTGTATTTTCAACGGTAGAGTTTCTACACACCATAGATTGAGGTGTGGAGCTCTGCTGTTCCTCAAAGATTAATGCAAAGTACTACTGTTTTTCTATTCAATTCAACTTATTCCTATTCTAAGATATCCATTCGCACCCAAAAACATGATGAATGTGATGATTATGTGACGCTCATCATCATTCTCACCTATGAACGCGTGCCTGACAAACACTCTCGTTCTACATGCAAACAAGCTAGAATGAATATCTCTTGGATATCTAATACGGAGGACCGAGTATGAGATATTAGAATCTTCGTGATATTAGAATCTTTCAGAATGGACCATCCTGGATATATTTTATGATGGTCTGTCTGAGCTATCAAAGATGTCACTGGACCATTCTGCAGGTGGATCTATTCACCTAAAGAAAACACCTGCAGAAGCTCAAGAACTCATTGACATGGTTGCAAATAACTAGTTCATGTACACTTCTGAAAGGAATCCTGTGAATAATGGGACGCCTATGAGGAAGGGAGTTCTTGAAATTGATACTCTGAATGCCATATTGGCTCAGAATAAAATATTGACTCAGCAAGTCAATATGATCTCTCAGAGTCTGAATGGATTGAAGGAATCATCCAACAGTACTATAGAGGCATCTTCTGAAGGAGAAGCTTATGATCCTGAGAACCCTGCAATAGCAGAGTTGAATTACATGGGTGAACCCTATGGAAACACCTATAATCCCTCATGGAGAAATCATCCAAATTTCTCATGGAAGGATCAACAAAAGCCTCAACAAGGCTTTAATAATGGTGGAAGAAACAGGTTTAATAATAGCAAGCCTTTTCCATCATCCACTCAGCAAAAGACAGAGAGTTCTGAGCAGACCCCATCTAGCTTGGCAAACATAGTCTCTGATCTATCTAAGGCCACTCTAAGTTTCATGAATGAAACAAGGTCCTCCATTAGAAATTTGGAAGCACAAGTGGGCCAGCTGAGTAAAAGGATCACTGAAACCCCTCCTAGTACTCTCCCAAGCAATATAGAAGAAAACCCAAAAGGAGAGTGCAAGGCCATTGAATTGATCATCATGGCCGAACCTACAAGGAAGGGAGAGGACGTGAACCTCAGTGAGGAAGACCTCCTGGGACGTCCAGAGATCAATAAGGAGTTTCCCTCTGAGGAACCAAAGGACTTTGAGGCTCATCTGGAGACCATAGAGATTCCATTAAACCTCCTTATGCCATTCATGAGCTCTGATGAATATTCTTCTTCTGAAGAGAATAAGGATGTTACTGAAGAGCAAGTTGCCAAGTACCTTGGTGCAATCATGAAGCTGAATGCCAAACTATTTGGTATTAAAACTTGGGAAGATAAACCTCCAACCTTGCTCTGATTATCTGTGAGGCTCTATGAGAGCTCACTGTCAAGCTATTGACATTAAAGAAGCGCTTGTTGGGAGGCAACCTAATGTTATTTAATAATTTTTATTTTATTTTCTCTTTGTTATTTCATGTTTTATTAGGTTGATGATCATGTGGAGTCACAAAAACTACTGAAAAATCGAAAACAGAATGAAAAACAGCATTGAAAATAGCACACCCTAGAGGAAGGGCTTACTGGCGTTTAAACGCCAGTAAAGAGCATCTGGCTGGTGTTTAACGCCAGAACAGAGCATGAAACTGGCGTTAAATGCCAGAAACAAACAGCAATTTGGCGTTTAAATGCCAGCATTGCACCCAGAGAAAAGTTGGCGTTAAAAGCCAGAAACAAGCATCAGACTAGCGTTTAACGCCAGAAACATGCACCACACTGGCGTTCAATGCCAGAAACATGCTATAGACTGGCGTTGAACGCCCAAAACAAGCATGGAAGTGGCGTTTAACGCCAGAAACATGCTGCAGTCTGGCGTTAAACGCCAGGATTGCCTACAAAGGGCATTTACACGCCTAATAGGTGTAGGGATGAGAAATCCTCAAACACCTCAGGATCTGTGGACCCCACAGGATCCCCACCTACTTTTCCCCATCACCTCTTTACCAATCACATCCATCCTCTCTTCCCCAAAAACCCCACCTACCTTTAAATTCAAAATAATTTTCCTCCCAAACCCAACCCTAAATTGCCGAACCCTAAACCCCTCCCCACTCCTATATAAACCCCTCATTCCCTCTTTATTTTCACACAACAAAACCCTCTCTTCTTCCCGTTGGCCGAAACCATCTCTCTCTCCCTCTCCTCCATTTTTCTTCTTCTTCTACTTCTTTCTTTCTTCTTTTGCTCGGGGACGAGCAACCATTTTAAGTTTGGTGTGGTAAAAGCATAGCTTTTTGTTTTTCCATAACCATTCATGGCACCTAAGGCCAGAGAAACCTCTAGAAAGAGGAAAGGGAAGGCAATTGCTTCCACCTCTGAGTCATGGGAGATGGAGAGATTCATCTCTAAGGTCCATCAAGACTACTTCTATGAAGTTGTGGCCAAGAAGAAAGTGATCCCTGAGGTTCTTTTCAAGCTCAAAAGGAATGAGTATCCGGAGATCTGACTTGAGATTCAAAAAAGAGGTTGGAAAGTTCTCACTAACCCTATTCAACAAGTCGGGATCTGGTGCGCAGAAATTGTGATTACACTTTGATTATGTAAAATTCATCGCTCTTTCTTTCCCTGGTAATGGCGCCAAAAAAACATGATGCCAATACCATGGTTCACAACTTCGCACAACTAACCAGCAAGTGCACTGGGTCGTCCAAGTAATACCTTACGTGAGTAAGGGTCGAATCCCACGGAGATTGTTGGTATGAAGCAAGCTATGGTCACCTTGTAAATCTCAGTCAGACGGATATAAAATAGTAATGGGGTTTTCAAAATTAATTACTAGAATAGGGATAGAAATACTTATGTAAATCACTGGTGAGAATTTCAGATAAGCGCATAGAGATGCTTTCATTCCTCTGAACCTCTGCTTTCCTGCTATCTTCATCCAATTAGTCTTACTCCTTTCCATGGCTGGCTTTATGTAATGCATCACCATTGTCAATGGCTACTTTCGGTCTTCTCTCGGGAAAATGATCCAAATGCCCTGTCACGGCACGGCTAATCGTCTGGTGGTATCACCCTTGTCAATGGTTATATCATATCCTCTCAGTGAAAATGGTCAACGCACCCTGTCACGGTACGGCTATTCATCTGTCGGTTCTCGATCATACTGGAATAGGATTTACTATCCTTTTGCGTCTGTCACTACGCCCAGCAATCGCGAGTTTGAAGCTCGTCACAGTCATTCAATCATTGAATCCTAGTCGGAATACCACAGACAAGGTTTAGACTTTCCATATTCTCTTGAATGCCGCCATCATTCTAGCTTACACCACGAAGATTCTGATTAAGAGATCTAATAGATACTCATTCAATCTAATGTAGAACGGAAGTGGTTGTCAGGCACGCGTTCATAGGGAATGATGATGATTGTCACGTTCATCACATTCAGGTTGAAGTGCAAATGAATATCTTGGAAGCGAAATAAGATGAATTGAATAGAAAACAGTAGTACTTTGCATTAGTCTTTGAGGAACAGCAGAGCTCTACACCTTAATCTATGGAGTGTAGAAACTCTATCGTTAAGATTACATAAGTGAAAGGTCCGGGCATGGCTGAGATGGCTAGCCCCCAAAACGTGATCACAGGATCAAAAATACAATCCAGGATGTCTAATACAATAGTAAAAGGTCCTATTTATAATAAACTAGCTACTAGGGTTTACAGAAGTAAGTAATTGATGCATAAATCCACTTTTGGGGCCCACTTGGTGTGTGCTTGGGCTGATCTTGAGTGTTACACGTGTAGAGGTCATTCCTGGAGTTGAACGCCAGTTTTGGTGCCAGTTTGGGCGTTGAACTCCACTTTGCAACTTGTTTCTGGCGCTGGACGCCAGAATTGGGCAGAGAGCTGGCGTTGAACGCCAGTTTTCATCGTCTAAACCTGGGCAAAGTATGGACTATTATACATTGCTGGAAAGCCCTGGATGTCTACTTTCCAACGCAATTGGAAGCGCGCCATTTTGAGTTCTGTAGCTCCAGAAACTCCACTTTGAGCGCAGGGAGGTCAGAATCCAACAGCATCAGCAGTCCTTCTTCAACCTCTGAATCTGATTTTTGCTCAAGTCCCTCAATTTCAGCCAGAAAATACCTGAAATCACAGAAAAACACACAAACTCATAGTAAAGTCCAGAAATATGAATTTAACATAAAAACTAATGAAAACATCCCTAAAAGTAACTAGATCCTACTAAAAACATACTAAAAACAATGTCAAAAAGCATATAAATTATCCCCTCATCACAACACCAAACTTAAATTGTTGCTTGTCCCCAAGCAACTGAAAATCAAATAGGATAAAAAGAAGAGAATATACTATAAATTCCAAACTATCAATGAAACATAGCTTCAATCATATGAGCAGGACTTATAGCTTTTTGCCTCTTGAATAGTTTTGGCATCTCACTTTATCCATGGAGGTTCAGAATGATTGGCATCTATAGGAACTCAGAGTTCAGATAGTGTTATTGACTCTCCTAGTTTAGTATGATGATTCTTGAACACAGCTTCTTTATGAGTCTTAGCCGTGGCCCTAAGCACTTTGTTTTCCAGTATTACCACCGGATACATAAATGCCACAGACACATAATTGGGTGAACCTTTTCAGATTG
>NC_029788.2:27863493-27869346 GCF_000816755.2 Arachis ipaensis
AAAATCAAATAGGATAAAAAGAAGAGAATATACTATAAATTCCAAACTATCAATGAAACATAGCTCCAATCGGATGAGCGGGACTTGTAGCTTTTTACCTCTTGAATAGTTTTGGCATCTATAGGAACTCAGAGTTCAGATAGTGTTATTGATTCTCCTAGTTCAGTATGATGATTCTTGAACGTAGCTATTTTATGAGTCTTGGCCGTGGCCCTAAGCACTTTGTTTTCCGGTATTACCACCGGATACATAAATGCCACAGACACATAATTGGGTGAACCTTTCCAGATTGTGACTCAGCTTTGCTAAAGTCCCCAATTAGAGGTGTCCAGGGTTCTTAAGCACACTCTTCTTTTGCTTTGGACCTTGACTTTAACCGCTTAGTCTCAAGTTTTCACTTGACACCTACACGCCACAAGCACATGGTTAGGGACAGCTTGGTTTAGCCGCTTAGGCCAGGATTTTATTCCTTTTGGCCCTCCTATCCACTGATGCTCAAAGCCTTGGGATCCTTTTTATTGCCCTTGCCTTTTGGTTTTAAGGGTTACTGGCTTTTTGCTCTTGCCTCTTGGTTTTAAGAGCTTTTGGCTTTTTCTGCTTGCTTTTTCTTTTTCTTTCTATTTTTTTTCTTTCACCTATTTTATTTTATTTTTTTTTTCTGCAAGCTTTGTTCTTTGCTGCTTTTTCTTGCTTCAAGAATCATTTTTATGATTTTTCAGATTATCAAATAACATGTCTCCTTGTCATCATTCTTTCAAGAGCCAACATATTTAACATTCTTAAACAACAACTTCAAAAGACATATGCACTGTTCAAGCATACATTCAGAAAACAATAAGCATTGTCACCACATCAATATAATTAAACTAAGTTCAAGGATAAATTCGAAACTCATGTACTTCTTGTTCTTTTGAATTAAAACAGTTTTTATTTAAGAGAGGTGATGGATTCATAGGACATTCATAACTTTAAGACATAGTTACTAACTACTAATGATCATGTAATGAAGACACAAACATAGATAAGCACATAGCATAGAAAACGAAAAACAGAAGAAATAAGGACAAGGAATGAATCCACCTTAGTGATGGCGACGTTTCCTTCTTGAGGAACCAATGATGTCCTTGAGCTCTTCTATGTCTCTTCCTTGTCTTTGTTGCTCCTCCCTCATTGCTTTTTGATCTTCTCTTATTTCATAAAGGATGATAGAGTGCTCTTGATGTTCCACCCTTAGTTGTCCCATGTTGGAACTTAATTCTCCTAGGGAGTTGTTGATTTTCTCCCAATATTTATGTGGAGGGAAGTGCATCCCCTGAGGTATCTCAGGGATCTCTTGATTTGCAGTCACATGTTCTACCACTGAGCTATAGACCCTTGAGATGAATCTTTCCGTCTCCCATGACTCGGAGGTGGAAGCCTTTGTCTTCCCTTTCTCTTTTCTGGAGGTTTCTCCGGTCTTAGGTGCCATTAATGGTAATGGAAAAACAAAAAGCTTATGCTTTTACCACACCAAACTTAGAATGTTGCTCGCCCTCGAGCAAAAGAAGAAAGAATAGAAGAAGAAGAAGATATGGAGGAGATGGGGGGATGTGTGTATGGATGTGAGTGGTGAATATAAAACAGAAGGGATGGTCATGAATGGAGAAAGAGAGGGTGAGGTGGGTAGGGGTCCTGTGAGGTCCACAGATCCTGAGGTGATCCTGTGGGGTCCACAGATCCTGAGGTGTTCCTGTGAGGTCCACAGATCTTGAGGTGTCAAGGCATTTACATCCCTGCACCAATTTCGGCATGCAAAATGCCCTTGCACACAACTCTGGGCGTTCAGCGCCAGGTTGGTGCCCATTTTGGGCGTTCAACACCCATTTACTGGCCATTTCTGGCGTTGAACGCCAGAACCATGCTTGTTTTGGGCGTTCAGCGCCAGCTCCTCTCCAGGCTACAATTCTGGCGTTCAGCGCCCAGATGATGCCCATTTTGGGCGTTCAGCGCCCAGATACTACCCATTTTGGGCGTTCAGCGCCAGAACCATGCTCTGTTCTGGCGTTGAACGCCAGGCAGATGCTTCTTAGTGATCCTTTTACTCAGCTAGCCCACTTGTGCTTCCAGATTTCTAATGGAAGACCTTGTTTCATTCATGAAACTCACAGTGGCCTTAGATAGATCAGAGATTAAGTTTGCTAAGCTAGATGGGTTCTGCTCAGAATTCTCTGTCCGTTCCTGAGTGGATGATGGAAAAGGCTTGCTATTGCTAAACCTGTTTCTTCCACCATTATTAAAGCCTTGTTGAGGCTTTTGATCCTTCCATGAGAAATTTGGATGATTTCTCCATGATGGATTATAGGTGTTTCCATATGGTTCACCCATGTAATTTACCTCTGCTATTGCAGGGTTCTCAGGATCATAAGCTTCTTCTTCATAAGAAGCCTCTTGAGTACTGTTGGATGCAGCTTGCATTCCAGTCAGACTCTGAGAAATCATATTGACTTGCTAAGTCAATATTTTGTTCTGAGCCAATATGGCATTCAGAGTATCAACCTCAAGAACTCCCTTCTTCATAGGCGTCCCATTATTCACAGGATTCCTTTCAGAAGTGTACATGAACTGGTTATTTGCAACCATGTCAATGAGTTCTTGAGCTTCTGAAGGCGTTTTTTTTAGGTGAATGGATCCACCTGCATTTTTCATAGGCGTCACATTACTCACAGGATTCCTCTCAGAAGTGTACATGAACTGGTTATTAGCAACCATGTCAATGAGTTCTTGAGCTTCTGCAGGCGTTTTCTTTAGGTGAATGGATCCACCTGCAGAAGTATCCAATGACATCTTTGATAGCTCAGATAAACCATCATAGAATATATCCAAGATGGTCCATTCTGAAAGCATGTCAGAAGGACACTTTTTGGTCAGCTGCTTGTATCTTTCCCAAGCTTCATAGAGGGATTCACCTTCTTTCTGTCTGAAGGTTTGAACATCAGCTCTAAGCTTGCTCAGCTTTTGAGGAGGAAAGAACTTGGCTAAGAAAGCTGTGACCAGCTTATCCCAAGAGTTCAGGCTATCTTTGGGTTGAGAGTCCAACCACACTCTAGCTCTGTCTCTTACAGCAAAAGGGAAAAGCATGAGCCTGTAGACTTCAGGATCTACTCCATTAGTCTTAACAGTATCACAAATTTGCAAGAATTCAGTTAAAAACTGAAAAGGATCTTTAGATGGAAGTCCATGAAACTTGCAGTTCTGCTGCATCAGAGAAACTAGCTGAGGTTTTAGCTCAAAATTGTTTGCTCCAATGGTAGGAATGGAGATGCTTCTTCCATGTAAATTGGAATTAGGTGCAGTAAAGTCACCAAGCATTCTCCTTGCATTATTGTTGTTGGGTTCGGCTGCCATCTCCTTTACTTGTTTGAAATTTTCAATAAGGTTGTCTCTGGATTGTTGTAATTTAGCTTCTCTTAGTTTCCTTTTTAGAGCAGCTTCAGCAAGAATGCCTTTTTCTTTTTCCCTGCTCATAAGAAAGAGAAGAGAAAAGAAGAGGAATCCTCTATGTCACAGTAAAGAGGTTCCTTATTGTTAGTAGAAGAAGAAAAGGAATAGGGGTGGAAAAGAATGAAGAATCCAACCACAAGGGTAAGGATAGCAGAGATGTGAGATGAGGAGATGTTAGTAGATAGATAAATAGAAGGAGATGAGGAAGAATGTGAATTTTCAAAAATTATTTTTGAAAAAGAGTTAGTGATTTTCGAAAATAGTTTTAGAAAAAGGTTAGTAATTTTTAAAAATAAAAATCAAAAATTAAAATAATTAGTTAAATAAAAAGAAATTTTGAAAAAGGGGGAAGATATTTTCGAAAATGAGAGAGAGAGAGTTAGTTAGGTAGTTTTGAAAAAGATAAGAAACAAACAAAAAGTTAGTTAGTTAGTTGAAACAAATTTTGAAAAGGTAAGAAGTTAGGAAGTTAGAAAAGATATTTTGAAATCAAATTTTTGAAAAAGATAAGATAAGAAGATATTTTTGAAAAGATATGATAGAAATTAGTTTTTGAAAAAGATTTGATTTTTTTAAAATCTCAATTAATGACTTGATTCACAAGAAATCACAAGATATGATTCTAGATCTTAAAGTTTGAATCTTTCTTAACAATTAAGTAACAAACTTGAAATTTTTGAATCAAAACATTAATTGATGATGTTATTTTCGAAAATATGATGTAAAATTAAGAAAAAGATTTTTGAAAAATATTTTTGGAATTTTTGAAAATAACTAAGAAATTTGAAAAAGATTTTATTTTTGAAAAAGATTTTGAAAAAGATAAGATTTTCAAATTGAAAATTTGATTTGACTCATAAGAAACAACTTGATTTTAAAAATTTTTGAAAAAGTCAATCCAAATTTTCGAATTTGATGAGAGAAAAAGGGAAAGATATTTTTTTTTTTGAATTTTTTTTTTGAATTTTTATGATGAGAGAGAAAAACAAAAAAAATGATGCAATGCATGAAAGTTATGGATCAAAACAATGAATGCATGCAAGAATGCTATGAATGTCAAGATGAACATCAAGAACACAATTTTGAAAAATTTTTAATGCAAAGAAAACATGCAAGACACCAAACTTAGAATTCTTTAATGCTTAGACACTAAGAATTCAAGAATGCATATGAAAAACAAGAAAAGACACAAAACATGCAAATGCAAAGATCAAACAAGAAGACTTACCAAGAACAACTTGAAGATCATGAAGAACACTATGAATGCATGATTTTTTTCGAAAAATGCAAGATGCACATGCAATTGACACCAAACTTATAACATGACTCAAGACTCAAACAAGAAACACAAAAATATTTTTGATTTTTATGATTTTATGATTTTTTTTGTATTTTCTTTTAATTTTTTTTTTAAAATCATTTTGAAAAAGAAAAATAAGGATTCCAAAATTTTTAATATGAATTCCAGGAATCTTATGCTCTTTAGTCTAAAGCTCCAATCAAAGGGTCAGGCATGGCTTAATAGCCAGCCAAGCTTTAGTATGTACTCAGACATGACACGTCTAACATGCCCTACAATCGTGGCTTTACAGCCAACCAGGCTTCAACATGCTTTATGAAACACTAGAATTCATTCTTAAAAATTCTGAAGAAAAATATATTTTTGAAAATATTTTTATTATTTTTTATTTTTTGCAAACAAAGGAGAAAATTTTGAAAGATTTTTGAAAAATTTTTGAAAACAAAACAAAAAGAAAGTTACCTAATCTGAGCAACAAGATGAACCGTCAGTTGTCCAAACTCGAACAATCCCCGGCAACGGCACCAAAAACTTGGTGCGCAGAAATTGTGATTACGCTTTGATTATGTAAAATTCACCGCTCTTTCTTTCCCTGGTAATGGCGCCAAAAAAACATGATGCCAATACCATGGTTCACAACTTCGCACAACTAACCAGCAAGTGCACTGGGTCGTCCAAGTAATACCTTACGTGAGTAAGGGTCGAATCCCACGGAGATTGTTGGTATGAAGCAAGCTATGGTCACCATGTAAATCTCAGTCAGGTGGATATAAAATAGTAATGGGGTTTTCGAAATTAATTACTAGAATAGGGATAGAAATACTTATGTAAATCACTGGTGAGAATTTCAGATAAGCGTATAGAGATGCTTTCATTCCTCTGAACCTCTGCTTTCCTGTTATCTTCATCCAATCAGTCTTACTCCTTTCCATGGCTGGCTTTATGTAATGCATCACTATTGTCAATGGTTACTTTCGGTCTTCTCTCGGGAAAATGATCCAAATGCCCTATCACGGCACGGCTAATCGTCTGGAGGCATCACCCTTGTCATTGGTTGCATCCTATTCCTCTCT
>NC_029788.2:27869386-27925629 GCF_000816755.2 Arachis ipaensis
AGCAAACAAGATATCATGGACCTCAACATGAGCATGAGGAGATTCCTCACCATGAAATCCCTGAGATGCCTCAAGGGATGCACTTCCCTCCACAAAACTATTGGGAACAAATCAACACTTCCCTAGGAGAATTAAGTTCCAACATGGGATAACTAAGGGTGGAGCACCAAGAGCACTCCATCATCCTCCATGAAATTAGAGAATATCAAAGAGCTATGAGGGAGGAGCAAGAAAGACAAGGAAGAGACATAGAGGAGCTCAAAAGCACCATTGGTTCTTCAAGAAGAGGAAGACGCCACCCTCAGTAAGGTGGACTCATTCCTTAATCTCCTTGTTTATTTATTTTCCTGTTTTTTTATTTTTGAGCTTTATGTTTATTTATGTTTGTGTCTTATTACATGATCATTAGTGTCTAAGTGTCTATGCCTTAAAGTTATGAATATGAATCCATCACCTCTCTTGAATGAAAAATATTTTAATTACAAAAGAACAAAAAGTACATGGTTTCAAATTCATCCTTGAAACTAGTTTAATTATTTTGATGTGGTGACAATACTTTTTGTTTTCTGAATGAATGCTTGAACAGTGCATATGTCTTTTGAAATTGTTGTTTATGAATGTTAAATATGTTGGCTCTTGAAAGAATGATGAACAGGAGAAATATTATTTGATAATCTGAAAAATCATAAAAATGATTCTTGAAGCAAGAAAAAGCAGTGAATACAAAAGCTTGCAGAAAAAAAATAGCGAAAAAAAAGAAAGAAAGAAAAAAAGAAAAAGCAAGCAGAAAAAGCCAAAAGCTCTTAAAACCAAAAGGCAAGAGCAAAAAGCCAATATCCCTTAAAACCAAAAGGCAAGGGTAATAAAAAGGATCCAAGGCTTTGAGCATCAGTGGATAGGAGGGCCTAAAGGAATAAAATTCTGGCCTAAGCGGCTAAACCAAGCTGTCCCTAACCATGTGCTTGTGGCGTGAAGGTGTCAAGTGAAAACTTGAGACTGAGCGGTTAAAGTCAAGGTCCAAAGCAAAAACAGAGTGTGCTTAAGAACCCTGGACACCTCTAATTGGGGACTTTAGCAAAGATGAGTCACAATCTGAAAAGGTTCACCCAGTTATGTGTCTGTGGCATTTATGTATCTGGTGGTAATTCTGGAAAACAAAGTGCTTAGGGCCACGGCCAAGACTCATAAAGTAGCTGTGTTCAAGAATCAACATACTAAACTAGGAGAATCAATAACACTATCTGAACTCTGAGTTCCTATAGATGCCATTCATTCTGAACCTCAATGGATAAAGCGAGATGCCAAAACTATTCAAGAGGCAAAAAGCTACAAGTCCCGCTCATTTGATTGGAGCTAAGTTTCATTGATATTTTGGAATTTATAGTATATTCTCTTCTTTTTATCCTATTTGATTTTAAGTTGCTTGGGGACAAGCAACAATTTAAGTTTGGTGTTGTGATGAGCGGATAATTCATACGCTTTTTGGCATTATTTTTACATAGTTTTTAGTATGATTTAGTTAGTTTTTAGTATATTTTTATTAGTTTTTAATTAAAATTCACGTTTCTGGACTTTACTATGATTTTGTGTGTTTTTCTGTGATTTCAGGTAATTTCTGGCTGAAATTGAGGGACTTGAGCAAAAATCAGATTCAGAGGTTGAAGAAGGACTGCGGATGCTGTTGGATTCTGACCTCCCTGCACTCAAAGTGGATTTTCTGGAGCTACAGAACTCCAAATGGTGCGCTCTTAATTGCGTTGGAAAGTAGACATCCAGGGCTTTCCAGCAATATATAATAGTCCATACTTTGATTAAGGATAGATGACGTAAACTGGCGTTGAACGCCAGTTCCATGCTGCATTCTGGAGTCAAACGCCAGAAACAGGTTGCAAAGTGGAGTTAAACGCCAGAAACAGGTTACAAACTGGCGTTCAACTCCAAGAAAGACCTCTACACGTGTAAAGCTCAATTCTCAGCCCATGCACACACCAAGTGGGCCCCAGAAATGGATTTCTGCATCATTTACTCATTTCTGTAAACCCTAGTAACTAGTTTAGTATAAATAGGACTTTTTACTATCTTTTGGATCATCTTTGATTAGTTTTATGCTATCTTAATCTTTTGTGAGGGCTGGCCATTCGACCATGCCTGAACATTTATCACTTGTGTATTTTCAACGGTAGAGTTTCTACACACCATAGATTGAGGTGTGGAGCTCTGCTGTTCCTCAAAGATTAATGCAAAGTACTACTGTTTTTCTATTCAGTTCAACTTATTCCTATTCTAAGATATCCATTCGCACCCAATAACATGATGAATGTGATGATTATGTGACACTCATCATCATTCTCACCTATGAACGTGTGCCTGACAAACACTCCCGTTCTACATGCAAACAAGCTAGAATGAATATCTCTTGGATATCTAATACAGAGGACCGAGTCTGAGATATTAGAATCTTCGTGGTATAAGTTAGAACCCATGGATGGCCATTCTTGAGATCCGAAAAGTCTAAACCTTGTCTGTGGTACTCCGAGTAGGATCTGGGAAGGGATGGCTGTGACGAGCTTCAAACTCGCGAGTGTTGGGTGTAGTGACAGACGCAAAAGGATTTACAATCCTATTCCAGTATGATTGAGAACCAACAGATGATTAGCCATGCAGTGACAGCGCATTGGACCATTTTCACAGAGAGGATGGGATGTAGCCATTGACAACAGTGGTGCCCTACATACAGCTTGCCATGGAAAGGAGTAGGAAGGATTGGATGAAGACAGTAGGAAAGCAGAGGTTTAGAGGGACGAAAGCATCTCTATACGCTTATCTGAAATTCTCACCAATGAATTACATAAGTACCACTATCCTATTTTATATTTTATTTATCTTTTACTTATCAATTCATAAAATCAGTTGAATCCGCTTGACTGAGATTTACAAGGTGACCATAGCTTGCTTCAAGCCGACAATCTCCGTGGGATCGATCCTTACTCACGTAAGGTTTATTACTTGGATGACCCAGTGCACTTGCTGGTTAGTTGTACGAAGTTGTGAAACAAAATTAAGAACATGAACATGCGTATTGAGTTTTTAGCGCCGTTACCAAGGAAGGAATGATCACGATTTCGCACACCAGTCACTAACGTTGGAGATGGCAAGCACACCCACGTTAGTGGTCACGTTAATGCCATTAACGTGAAGCACTAACGTGGAAGGAAGGGGCGTTTTGAAGCGTTAGTGACAAAGGTAAGTGTCATTACCCACGTTAAGAGCCACGTTAGTTACACTAACGTGGATCATTAACGTGGAAGAGAGGGACAAAGAGCAACATTATTGGTAAAAGTAAATGCCAATAACGCTTGCGAAGGGCTAAGAGGCTACGTTAGTGGTCACGTTAGTACCACTAACGTTGAAGTTAACGTGGATCAACTAGTTTGGAACGTTAGTGACAAAGTTATCGTCACTAACGCTTTCAAACCCAAGTTTACACTTAACGTTAACACCACTAACGTCCTAACTAACTTCCCATCATGCTTAACTCACATTCTCTCTGCAAGCAAAGCTGAGCCCACTAAAGACTGTAACTGCTTCAACTAAAGATCAAGGGCTCATATCCAAGACTTAAAGAGCTAACTAGAAGATCAGAAGAGTAGTATATATAGGGATAGTTTTGAATTAAAAAGGGATCTGGGACTTGAGAACTATACCTTGTATATTTTACTTTCTCTGCAATTTCTAGTTTAATTTCAGAATGCACTCTTCTCTATCATCTTCCATTTCCAGAGCTATGAACAACTAAACCCCTTTTCATTGGGTTAGGGAGCTCTATTGTAATTTGATGGATCAATTATAGTTTTCATTCTTCTTCCTCTTTCTTTTCTCTTGATTTTACTAGAAAGCTTTCGATCTTAATTCAATTGGTTAGTTGTCTTGGAAAAGAAATTCTCCATAATTGGATCTCCTTTGAGCCTTGGAAAAGGGATGAGGAGATCATGCTAGATTTGCTTTCTCATGTTGGACCAAATTGGGGTTTGGATAGATATAGTGACATATAATCCTACCAACACTTTGATTTGGAAATACATGTGATATAATCAGTGACCATACTTCATCTCTTCCCATGAGCAATTAAATCACGGAATTGGGTAATTGTTCAAGCTTAGAGAGATTGGGTTGCCAAGGAATCGGGATCCAATCACTTAAGATTGCCAAGGAGATCAATGAATGCATTGATTGAGGAAGAGATGAGAATGAACTTGATCCGGAGAATGCAACATCACCCAAGCCCAATAAATCTCCCATCTCTGACCTTACCCATTCTCTTTACCTTCTGTCATTTACTTTTATGCTCATCTACCCAAATCTCCATTTAAGATTCTGCAATTTACTTTCTGCAATTTACATTTTGCCATTTATTTCCAGGCTTTACATTTTCTGTTATTTACTTTCCCGCCATTTAATTTTCTGCAATTTCCCAAATCAATTTCTGCTTAGCTCAACTAGAACATTCCTCTAATTAAAGTTGCTTGACCAATCAATCTCTGTGGGATTCGACCTCACTCTATTGTGAGTTTTTACTTGACGACAATTTGGTATACTTGCCGAAGAAAATTTGTTGAGAGACAAGTTTTCGTGCATCACACACCTCGCTGAATTCCCACTTGTGCGTACGCACAGAGGGTTGTGCGCACGCACACTTTGCAATGCTCTGGACTCGCTCTGCTTGGGTTCTTGTGCGTACGCACAGGTGGTTGTGTGCACGCACGCATGTTGATGTCCTTCTTGTGCGTATGCACGTATCCTTGTGCGTACGCACGCAAGGCTGAGCTCTCCTCCTTTGTTTTCTTCATGCTTTCTCCCTTTTGCATGCTCCTCTTCCATTCCCACCAAGCCATTCCCACCAAGCCATTCCTACCTTATTCATCTGAAATCACTCACAAATAACATCAAGGTATCGAATGGAAGGTAAATGGAATAAAATTAGTCAAAATAAGCACAAAAGAGTATGTTCTCATAATCAAGCACAATTTAGGGAGAAAATACAAAAGCATGCTATTTTAGTGAATAAGTGTGTGTTTATGTAATGAAATCCATTTGAATCAAACCAAAATACATTGTCAAATATGGATTCATCAATTCCCCCACACTTAAACAATAGCATGTCCTCATGCTAAACACATACAAAGGAGAAGGATAAAAGGGAAACAACTTATTGAATGCACTATCTATATGCATGTATCTATGCTATATACTATCTATATATATCTATCTATAATGTCCTATTGATTTGGTGCAAACAAACAAGAAAATTCCCAAGCAAGTATATAAACATATAAGGCTAAGCAAGGAAGTAGCTCAATGCAAGCAAAATCTAGAGAATTGATTCAAGTTTCAAAATGAAGCAACTTGCAAGAATGTATGACAAGAGGTAGAGGAACATATAATTGAGTAATTGAACCCTTACTAGGTGTGTATGCACTCTCAACGCTCCGTGTTTAGGGTTTAATCACTCAAGTCTCCTCTAATCATGCTTTCAAGGAATTGCTTTTCATCTAACAATCAACAAGTATTTGACGCATGTATGCAAGTATCATGAGGTCTTTAGAAGGTTATAATGGGGTTGGGGTAAGGGTAAGATGAATATATGGCTAAGTGGACTAAAAGATTGAATCTTTGATTAGCTTAAGTATCCAACTCAACCTATATCAATCTAATCACAAAAATGCATTCTAGCCATCCATTACTTCTTTTCACACACACATTCATGCCTTAGTTTCTATTCAAAATACATATGCATTTCTTATTCATTTTTTTCTTTCTTTGGGACAACTTTTGTCCCATCTTATTACTATATTTTTCTTTTATTTCATTTTTTTCTATTTCTTTTTTTCTTTTTTTTTCTTTTTCTATGACAAATGATATGGTTAAAGCAAATTGATACATGAATGTTCACCCGTTTTTTCCAAATTTTCAATAATTACCCAAAACAAAATTTTTCTCTACCAATGTTCCCCAAAATGTCCCCTACACTTAAATGAAACACACACCTTAACCTAAGCTAATCAAAGATGCAATTCAAGGTAATTCATGGTTTTTTGCTTAAGATTGTAATGTGGTGATATTACAAACAATGGGGTTAAATAAGGCTCAGAGGGGTTAACAAAGGTAGATGTAAGGGTAGGTCGATATGGGTGAGTGAGTTTAATTCAAAAATGGCCTCAATCATGCGAAATGCATTCAAGACATCAAATATTGGAAATAAAGAATCAAGCAAAACCAAGATTACAATCATAGAAGAGATATAACATACAATGAACAAAATTAGTGGTTAAAAGATGTAACCACTCATTCAAGCTCAAAAACTCACAAGATATTTGTTCTTTACTCATCTATGTTCCAAAATAATTATTCAAGCATGTTTGAAAAATAATTTTTCAATCAATTCAATAGAATGCCCTTAAACATAATTCTTGGAAATCCTTGTTGTTTTTCACCAAAATTATTTCCTATATGTATGTATGTATGTATGTTGTGATGGATGCAAAATTTTTCAAAATTTCCTAGTTCTTTCCTAATTTTCAACAATCAAAAACTAACATGAACAATTAGGACAAAATTGAACTAGGTGCTATACTATTCACATCATCCAATCACAACTTCTATCTATAAATATATACCATGCAAATGCAATATATATATATTAACTAGAGTAAGGATGCAATAGTCAAAAAAATACTAACAAATATCTATAAGAAACATAATAAAAGTAAACAAAAATAGAGTGCAAAGTGTTCGGAAAAGAGAGTTTACTCCCCAAAATGACGAATCCTCCCCCACACTTAAGTTTTGCACGGTTCTCCGTGCACGAACACAATTCGGGGAGAATGTCTCTCAAGTTCTTCCACCTTTAGTTGGCGGATGTGGGGGTTCCGGGTTACTGTATACATAAGTAAACAACAATTGAGGAAAAGATCATATGAGTGTGGTATGATAAAAGATAATGTGTGTATTCTAAGTGTGCGCACACTTTAGAACAGACACATTAGCCATGTAAAGCGATATCCTCACAATCCAAAGAAATAGCATATGTTCCTCAATTAAATTGCCTATGTTGCAAGTAAAGAATAAGAAAAACTTAAGGTACAAGCAACCCTAGGTAACCACAAAAGTGAATTGAATCTATGAGAGATTGGTTATCGATATTGTGCAAGTGAAAGCACAAGATTGATAAAATAGCACAACAAGCAATAACCAATGCAATGAGAAAAAGAAAACTACTTATTCATTATGAAACACAAAGAAAGAGTCACATGGTATAGGTACTTGTTACAAAAAGTGATACACTTGATAGCAATGAAGTGAAGTCACTCAAACAAATGCCAAGCATTAACAAGGAGCAAGTACCGGTCATGTGATAAATTTAAAACGGAAACCATGACGAACAAGTAATTTCAAGTCAATTCACTTAAGTCCATATGCACTTATAAAAGTTTCACATAACATGTAACAAAATGTCAATGTGCAAATCCAATTAGGTGATAGTAATTTAAAGCAAGGTATAAGCGCATTGACGAAATTCAATCAAGAAACAACCCAATCAACATCAAACAAAAACTTGCAATTTATTTACCTAACAAACAACTTAAAGCAAAACAAATATAATTACTAAAACAAAAATGAAATGCAATGAAAATGAAGTAAAACAAGTAGAAAAACATGCAAAAAGCAAGAAAAGGGAGAGATGGAAGGGGTGGAAGTGCTTTAGGGCTTAATTGGAAGAGAAATAAAAATTTTACCCAAAATAGCACTTGTGCGTATGTACAGAAATGTGTGCGTACGCACACTTTGTGAAACATTGGAGGTATGTGCTCGCACAAGTCGTGCGAACGCTCTGGACAGAAGGAGGTGTAAGATGTGTGCGTACGCACAAGCGTGTGCGCACGCACAAGACACTTTTTTTTTAAGGGATGGATCATGTGTGCGGCGGACACAGGTCCGTGCGCACGCACAAGAGTCAAAAGGGGTATGGGGTGCAGGCGCACAGGCTCTACTAACGCTCCCACCAGAGGGGCTGCCAGCTTTCGTGCGGTCGCACACCTCTGTGCAGCCACATAGAAAGCACAAAAGGGACAGGGCGTGCGTACACACAAGTTGGTGCGCACGCACAAGGCTAAGAAAATAGGGCAGCGCGCACGCACAGGCAGTGCTGGCGCTGCCACCAGAGGATGTTACAAAAGGTGTGCAGACGCACAATAGCGTGCGCTCGCACAGATGGCAAAAATTGCAGTTGCATGCGCATGCACAGGGTGGTGCACACGCACAAGTGCCCTGTTTGAAAAAAATTTTTTCTTTTCAAATCCAAGGTTCTAACCCTTAGTGCATCAACATATCAACCCAAAAAATATTTAAAACATCACAAAATGATGATCCATATACAATTCAACCTATCTAAACTCAAATTTAAACTAATCCTAAGCTAACTAAGGCAAGCAAACATGCAAGAAACTAGGACTATAAGCAAAGAGAAAGGGTAAGAAAGATGTTACCATGGTGAGGTATCTCCCACCTAACACTTTGGTTTATAGTCCTTAAGTTGGACTTGTTGAGGAGACTCTTATTAGGGTGGCTTGTGTTTCCACTCCTCCTTGAACCTCCATCCAAGCTTGTACTTTGAGGCTCCTCTGGGATCCCATATTCTAGGCATCCGGTCACCTTCTTGTTGATCTTCATGCTCCAAGCCGGATGGACAAACTCTCAAATGACACTTGTAGTACCCCAACACTCTCCAGAAATCACCCAATTGTGCCCTACACCATGCTTGAACTCCAAGTCTTGAATTGTTCTTCTTGAAAATCCTTGGACTCCTTTGTCTACCAACACTCCTTTCTCCACCACTCACCAACTCAAGAAAGACCTTGAGTTGGTGCTCCGTCTCCAAGATAGCACATTGATGGGGGCCAATGAAGCTCATAAATGAAATTGCCACCCACTCAATATATTCTTGGTTGTCAACTCCTTCCTCACCAACCTCTTCCTCCTCTTCCCCATCACTCACATCATAACAAGGAAGTCGTGAGAAGTCTACCTCCATGTCTCTCTTAAACTCAATGGGAAGATGTTCATTAGGATCCTTAAGGAGATTGATCAAGGAGGATAAAAAATCATGAATGATAGAATCCTCATCTTGATCAATCTCCCTCAATTCTCCCCTTCTCTCCTCCAGTTCACATACTCCACTTTCCCTTTCTCCCTCTTGTTCCAATTCATGCGCTATCTCTTCTTCTTTCCCTTGTGGCTCCATGCTCTCCTCTTCACTACACCCTTCAATTGTTTCCTCACATCCTCCGAGAGGAGTGTCTTGATTGGATGAGCGTAGAAGAGTTAAACGGTTAACCGCCTCGGCTATGGTAGCCATGAATTACCCTTGAGTCCTTCGGAATCCTTCTTGCACTTGAAAAAAGGCTTGAAGGTTTTGATGGTCATGGGCCAAGGGTGGGAAAGCTTCGTATTGTGGTGAAAAAGAGGGTTCATAGTTTGGGAGAAGAGTAGTATATGTGGGAGGTAACTCATGTTGGTAGGTGTCTAGAGGTGGTACGTAAGAAGGTGTATGGTGGTGGTGGTGTGGTGTTTGAAAATATGGTGATTGAAGGTTATGTTAGAGGTATGGGTCATAGGCATATGGTGGTGGAGATGTATAATCAAGATGAAATCCACCATATCCTTGGGTTGGGTAGGTGCATTGGGAAAGGGATGGCTCATTGTAATATAGAGGAGGTGGCTCCTTCCAAAATTGATGCTCCAATCCCATGGTGTAATTCAAAATTGAGGTTATCAAGCCTTACAAAATAAGCATAACCAAACTCCAAACCAAGAGGGTGATAACTCATAGAGGAAATAGAAAACAAAAACAACAGACATCAATTAACAAAATAAACAAAATCCTAATTATCAACAAAATCAAACAAACAACCAAAAAGGAAGATATTTACACTATCAACATATTTACAACAACCAAAATATAGCACTCATGACGCTAGCTCCACGGCAACGGCGCCAATTTTATAGGAGAGAATCTATGCCAATTCGGAAGACTAGATAAAGTAATTCCGTTGTGAGTATAGTCCAAACCGGCAATGGATCCTCTCAATCAAAATTCAATCCAGGATAATGTCACAATTCAAACCAATTTAACTAAGATTATTTAAACTCCCGGGCCGTTCTGTAACAATCCCGATTTTCGAGTGAGCGGGATCTTTTCTGGAAGTACGGATTTCTCCGAAAGATCAGTAAGGGGAAAACCTTTGATATATTATCAAGTATCTCGATCCTCATTGTCATTACATCTTCTTTAATCTAGAACTTTTTTTTAGGCAAGCTCGATAACGCAGTCACGAAGAACCTAGTTTTTGAACCGTATCGGTTAGGAGTTTTGATTCGGTTTTTCGTAAATAGTCTCAGTTTGACAAATCGGACTCGATTTATGAGAGAAGAGAGATAATAGGATAATATTATCATTATATGAGTATTAGAAGCTTCTTGAATGATATTATAAGGTTACCTGGTCAGTTTTAGTTAAAAACAGAAAATCGTTTTAACCAGGTTTACGGTTTACTGGTGCAGCTTAGTACCAGCACTCTCTGATGACTTTAGCAATGCTAAGGCCTCATCATACATGTTCTATTCTTATAATAAATATGTTACTAGTGTCATTTATGCTAGTAGCTCAGAAAATAATTTTTAGAGATGTTTTTACAAGTGTTCTGATACATCTAGTTTTACTAGTTATACACCTGAGATATTTTAATATTATTTTAATCCACCTCCAAGCCAACCAATCAAAACTCACCCTACACCCCCAAAACCTCCAAGGCTGTCTCATTTCTTCATTTTGGTCGAAAATAACAAGAGATAAAAGAGAGAAACTTTCATGAGCACTTAATCTTCAAAGCTTGATTTCTTCTGAACTAAAACTCAAATCAAAACTCCGATTTCACCAAAATGATCCTCTCTTCTTCCTCTACATAACCATATAACATATCAAGGCTAGAAATAAGGTGAGATGGCTGTCTCCCTCCCTCTTCAATTCGGTTTTCAAGGAAACATGCTTAAATAAGTGTTTTCTTGATGTTCTTCCTTAGATCTCTTACTTAGCTTGACTTGTGGGCCAAAGATCTTTGATTTCTTGCACGTTTAAGGTGAGGATAACCTTCCTAAGATGCTGCTGAAGTTCGTTTAGTTGATGGTTTAGAGTTTTAAAGTTGTTCTTGATGTGTGATTTTGGAGGAAAAAGTGCTTAAGGACCACCTAAGGACATAACCGAATTAGGAGAAGCAAAACCAGGTAGAGTTTGACGAATTTAATCTTGATTGATTGTGTTTGAGTTGTGTCATTATGATATGGTTTGGCTGTGCTTCAAATTGATTATTTATATGAGTGATTCTTGTTGAAATTTTGGTAAAAAATTGATGAAATTTGATGATATTCAAGCTATGAAACATGTTCTTGAGTGCAGCTGGAAAAACGAACCTTAATCCTTAAATTGGGGTTCAATTTGTGTTGAAATCATGTGGAAAAGATGGGGTTTTGGTGGCTGCTAATTTATTATGAATTATAGTAAAAATCGGTTGCTGAAAAGACTGAAAAACGGGTAAATACAGAGAAAGAATCTGAAGAATTTATGAAGAACATGAAGAACACTTTGAGTGTGATGAAGAACATTGAAGAACACCTTTTAGATCTTAGAAAGGGCAAGGAAGTAAATATTTTGGTGTTTGAGGGGTTATTTTGTAATTTCTGAAAGTTAGGGTGGTTAAAGTAGAAATATTAAAAGTTACGGGTGGTAAAAAGTGAATTTTAAAGGTTAAAAGTAAAAGGTAAGTTAATTTTCGAAAATTAATGATAAAATAATAAATAATAATATTTAATTAAAAATAATATTTTAATAAAAATAATAAAATAATACGGAGAAGGTAGTTTTCTATAAAAGCTTTAGAAAGAAAACTTTAAGCGCAGAATCTCATAATTACCTTCATAAAACACTTAGGGAGTGGTAAGAACATATTATTGAGGCATAGATAAAAGAAAGATAAAAAGATAAAGAAAAGATAAAAATCAAAGAAAAAGTCTGTAAAGTTTTAATGACAGAAAAATAGACAGAGACTAGTGAACGAACTATAGGGCAACTTAGTTAGTACTTGAGGTGCGACTAGGGTTAGGTATTATATGAAAAGTTAAACTATTTCAGTATAGACTTAATGAACCTATACTTGGGACAGTCTAACTATTCATACCGAAATTTACATAAGCTTTAAATACATACATTAAGCAGAAAAATCATAGCAGAATAAGGAAACACAGAGAACAGAGTAAAGTAAAGAGAAAAAGAGAAAGAGAGTACTATAGATATAGAGAAAAGAGTAATTAGAGAAAAGTAAAGAGTTATCGAGAATAGAGTAACCAGAGCAGAGTAAAGAGATACAGAGAAAAGAGAAACCAGAACAGAGCAAAGAGATAAAAGAGATGAGTAATACCATAAAGAAATATTTGTTTTATGTAAATTTTTTGCTTGAGGCAATCCAAGCGATGTTTGTTTATTCATTTGTTGCATTAAGGCAACTCCAGAATTATTTGTATGCTCATTTGCTGCATTGAGGCAGTCAGAAAGATAGTGGTACGACAACAGAGCGTTTTCCAGTGCTACACAGCTATTGAGAGCTATACCTGCAACTGACAACCTGGGATCACTTGCAGAGGATATTAATTCATACACGGCTAGAATGCCTCACCTGTAAGGCAAGGATTGATTACAGAGGATATAATTTCATACACGGCTGGAATGCCGCCACCTATAAGGCAGAGTCTGCTTACAGAGGATATGATGCATACGTCAATTAGTGAGAACTGTACCTATGCTGACTGGAAAACCATACCCGTTTTAGCTGCTTTGGGTTACGTCGGGAGCGGGTAGAAACCGACCAACGAGCTCATTACTTGCATTAAGGCTAGACATGCATCATACTTGGTTGTGCATTTCTTCCATTATGTTTGTTGTATGAATGTATATTTTCTTTGTGTGTGTATTCTATTCTTTGTGTTTGTGTTATTTTCCTGTATTCTTCTGTTTGTGTTCTACTATCTGTTTTTTCTATCTTCTCTATTTATCTGTGTTTTCTATTTACTGCTTCTCTGTATTCTGCTATTAATCTGCTAAACAACATAGAATTAATGAACGTAACTAATAACCCCGGCCCTATTAAGAACTCCCCAGTTCTTACCACTTCCCTCTCCTTTTCCCCTTCAGATGTAAGTAAGAGTACCTTACCGTAGTTCGTTGATGATGGTTTTGCAAAGAGGATTCTACTCTAGATAGTCTTCTGAGTCTAGGGTGAATATCGTTCTCTATTTATATGTATATACTGTGAGACCAGCCAATGTCTACACCCTGTTTGTACTTGAACTTATCTTAAATCCTGTGTACGAGACTCCTGTTGTGTGGCTACTTCATGAGGTACCAGAGAGACGTCCTGTGGAAAAGTCTGATCGTGCAGAGGAGTACCAGATGATGTTTTACCTTTTGATGATGTTCCACCTGAGTTGAGTTTTGAAGACTTAAAACGTACTTTCCCTCGCTTTAGAAGTTTAGAGGGACTAGGTGAGTATAGAGTCTAGGCTAGCCTAGGTGCCAGCTTAGGGACCTCTTGAACAGGTCAGGACCTAGGATGTTGTATTATGTATATGTATATAGTTATTATCTAGCTATATCTAGGGGTGTTCTAACTAAAGGTCTATACTCTAATAAAGGCTGGATCACTGAATGTTGCTAGCTACTTGTGATGTATTTATGTGTGGTTGCTTATAACTGTTTTATCTGTTATCAGTTGTGAGTTGATTATGAATGATTCCGTCTATTAATCCAAACGTTTAAAAAAAATATGCCTCGCAAATTAACTACGCTTTTAACAACGAATCAGGCTCATATGATAAATAATAGATAATAATTAGGAAGACAAATTGGTAGCGCTCGGTTTTCGGTATGATCTAGACATATTGAAAATTGGGTCGTTACATTTTGGTATCAAAGCAATTCGTTCCCAATAGAGCCTGGGGAATGGA
Source organism: Arachis ipaensis (assembly GCF_000816755.2). NCBI lineage: Eukaryota > Viridiplantae > Streptophyta > Magnoliopsida > Fabales > Fabaceae > Arachis > Arachis ipaensis. Next base: position 27,883,496 of record NC_029788.2, read on the forward strand.
CTGACTATGCTTCACTGCATACTCTGTTGTGTGTCTCATGTTGTTAGGGTATCTTCAAGATATAATTGGCATGAATGTCTATGAGTGCTCATTTTGGGAATGTTCGTGCCTAACTTGAGATATTAAGACTGATCACCTTAATTTTGATTGTTTGGTGCGGATAAGACCTTAATGACTGCGAATAGGCATAGTTTAATCGAGCTCTGAACGACAGATCGATGCGAGGTACAGCTATCATCATAGCTGTTATGATCTCCATGGTTATGGTTATGTTAGATTTGGATGCTGTAAGGAACGAACGCTTGTTTTACTTGTGAGGAATCTGGACAAACAGCTAGGATCTACCCAAGAAAGTTTGTTCGGAATCTAGTGCGAACCCAGCAACAAGGTCGAGTGTTTGCTATGACTGCTGATGATGCTATGTAATTAGACGCCTTGATCCAAGGTCAGTGTTATGTCAAGAATCGATTTCTAACTGTACTGTATGATTCGGGTGCATCGCATTCCTTTATCTCTTTAACTGTTGCTCATGAGTTGGGACTAGATTTCTTTGAGTTGAACTTTGATCTAATTGTCCATACACCTGCATCTCAAAATGCTTTGACTAGTTTAGTGTGCCTGCAAGTACCATTCACTATTAGGAACAAAACTTTTATACATGATCTAATCTGTTTGCTTCTATGTGGTTTGGAAGTTATTCTAGGATTAAATTGGTTGTCCAAGTATCATGTTTTCCTTGATTGCTATGAAAGAACTGCTGTTATTCCGTCTGATAGTTTAGATATTAAACCATTTCTATCTCATACTTTATATCTAAATTCTGTAAGAGTTACATTAGACGGGAGTGATTGTGAGGGGTACGTTCTGTTAGCGGCTAGCTCGAATGACAGTGAACTAAGCTTAGAACGAATCCGAGTGGTGAAGGAATTTCCTGATGTTTTCCTAGACGACATACCTGAGTTTCCTCCTTGGCGAGAGATAGAATTCAGCATTGATCTAGTACCTGGAACCAGACCAATTCCCATAGCACCATACCGGATGTCACCACTAGAAATTTCAGAGTTGAAGAAGCAGATGGATAAGCTACTTGGAAAGAAATTTATTCGTCCCAGTGCATCACCTTGGGGAGCTCCAGTATTGCTGGTAAGAAAAAGAAGGACGGCGGAATGAGGCTCTGCGTGGATTACCGACAACTAAATAAAGTCACTATCAAGATCAAGTATCCACTTCCACAGATATATGATTTGATGGATCAGTTGAAAGGTGCAACTGTGTTCTCGAAGATTGATTTGCGATCGGGTCATCACCAAATTCGAGTAAGCGAGCTAGATATACCAAAGATTGTGTTCAAGACTCAGAAATGATGACGATACTGAGACATATGGGAGTAGAAGAACCAGAGCTGTGAGACAGGATCATAGCGGTCTCTGGAGATACAAGAACAGAAATGGCGTGCCTAGCTCTGGAGATTTGCGACAAGGAATTCTTGCAGAAGCCCATCAAAGTAGATTCTCTGTGGATCCTAGAGTAACAAAGATGTATCAAGATTTGAAATGAATGTTCTGGTGGCCGAGCTTAAAGAAAGAAGTAGCTGATTATGTCTCGAAAAGTTTAACCTGCCAGAAGGTGAAGGTGGAACATCAGAAGCCGTCTGGAACCCTGCAACCCTTGGAAATACCGCAATAGAAATGGGAGCAGATCACTATAGATTTTGTCACGGGATTGCCAAGGACCTCAATAGGACATGATGCCATTTGGGTAATTGTGGACAGGTTGACAAAGTTAGTGCACTTCCTTCCGATTCAAGTTGACTATATTTTAGAAAGGCTGGTATGGATATATATTCAAGAAATCATATGATTGCACGGGATACCTTCATCAATTGTTTCAAATCGAGATCTGAGGTTTACTTCGAGATTCTGGAGAGCTTTCCAGAAAGTGTTGGGAACAGAATTGCATATGAGTACAGCATACCATCCTCAGACAGACAGACAATCAGAGTGGACAATCCAGACATTAGAAGATATGCTAAGATCTTGTGTGATGGGTAACCAAGGCAGTTGGGATAAATATTTGCCGTTGGTCGAGTTCGTCTACAACAACAGTTACCAATAAAGTATCGGGATGGCACCTTACGAAGCTCTCTACGGAAGGAGATGTCAGACACCATTGTGTTGGAATGATGACGGAGAAGCTAGTGTCTTAGGTCCAGACTTAGTGCAAGAAACTACTAAGAAGATAAAGGGGATTCGTCAGAAGATCTAGACAGCACAAAGCCATCAAAAGAGCTATGCCGATAATAGACGTAGACCCTTAGAGTTTAGTGAGGGAGACCATGAATTTCTAAAAGTAACCCCGACTACTGGGATAGGTAGAGCCCTTAAGACTAAAAAGCTGAACCCTCGATACATAGGACCTTTCCAAATACTTAAAAGAGTCGGTCTAGTAGCTTATCAAATAACCCTTCCTCCTTATTTATCAAACTTTCGTGATGATTTTCATGTCTCGCAACTTAAGAAATATATTCCCGACAAGATTCACGTTTTATAACCAGAAATAGTACAGTTATAAAATGATTTGACATATCAAGCATCACCAGTTCAGATCGTAGAAAGAAGTGATAAGCAGCTAAGAGGCAAGACTGTTCGCTTAGTCAAAGTAGCATGGGAACCAAGAGGAGAAGAAGAGCACACTTGGGAACTGGAAGATAAGATGAAAGCTTATTACCCACATCTATTCCCAGGTAACTGAAATTTTGAGGGCAAAATTTTTTTTAGGAGTGTAGAATGTAATAACCCCGGTTTTCAAGTACGCGAGATCTTTTCTGGAAGTACGGATTTCTCCGGAAGATCAGTAAGGGGAAAACCTTTGATATATCATCAAGTATCTCGATCCTCATTGTCATTACGTCTTATTTAATCTAGAACTTTTTTTTAGGCAAGCTCGATAACGCAGTCACGAAGAACCTAGTTTTTGAACCGTATCGGTTAGGAGTTTTGATTCGGTTTTTCGTAAATAGTCTCCGTTTGACAAACCGGACTCGATTTATGAGAGAATAGAGATAATAGGATAATATTATCATTATATGAGTATTAGAAGATTCTTGAATGATATTATAAGGTTACCTGGTCAGTTTTAGTTAAAAACAGAAAATTGGTTTAACCAGGTTTACGATTTACTGGTGCAGCTTAGCACCAGCACTCTCTGATGACTTTAGCAATGCTAAGGCCTCATCATACATGTTCTATTCTCATAATAAATATGTTACTAGTGTCATTTATGCTAGTAGCTTAGAAAATAATTTTTAGAGATGTTTTTACAAGTGTTCTGATACATCTAGTTTTAGTAGTTATACACCTGAGATATTTTAATATTATTTTAATCCACCTCCAAGCCAACCAATCACAACTCACCCTACACACCCAAAACCTCCAAGGCTGTCTCATTTCTTCATTTTGGCTGAAAATAACAAGAGAGAAAAGAGAGAAACTTTCATGAACACTTAATCTTCAAAGCTTGATTTCTTCTGAACTAAAACTCAAATCAAAACTCCGATTTCAGCAAAATGATCCTCTCTTCTTCCTCTACATAACTGTTCATACCCTGGGTCGAGCTATCCGACCTGGGGTGATTGGAGGCAAAGCGACCAACCTCTTCAGGTAAGACTACCCGATCTCTTTACAAAAGAGGTCGGCCAAATCGACAGGAAGGCCCAAGTAGGCCCAAACAAAGGGACATAGCCCAATCCAAAGGCAACCCAAGCCTACAGAGAGAAGGGCGGTTCCATTGAAGATAAGCTGACCTCACCCAAAGATAAGATAAGATAAGATAAGATAACTAACTTATCTTATCTAAAAAGGTCACTCTACACCATTATAAATACACTGGAGCACCCAGGTATAACTCATACTCTGATTCTACTAAAAACCTGTTTAATACCCATGCTAACTTAAGCATCGGAGTCTCTTGTAGGTACCCCCCACCCTCCGGTGACCAAGGATCAGCAGTGCAGCCAGCCAACAAGTCGGACACGACAGCTCCGGCTGCCACTCACCAGCCGGACACGTCGGCACCGACTGATACAGAAGATCTCGACCGAGATTGACCTCCAGTTTCAGGTAACCCTCAGAACATTTGCGCCGTTGCCGGGGACCCTGGAAGTCATCCCATCACCATGGCGGACGACCATGACATCGACCACGATTCAGATCTAGAAGATAGAACGCCGCACAAAAACGCAGACACTACACTGAAAGATACCCCGGAATCCAACGGGGACAAAAACTCACCAAATCCGGGAGCAATAGAAGTGCTTCAAGATCGCTTAAAGCAACTTGAAAAAGAAACCCAACAACAACGAGAGATCGGAAAGGATCTACAAAGAGAGGTACGGCGACGTCGAGAATTGGAAGAAAAACTACAGCAATTAGAAGCCGATATCAAATCAAAAGCTCCTCGGACCACCCCAGACGAAAATTCACGCAAAGAGCAAGACCCATTCACCAGGGAAATCATGAAAACCAAAATTCCAAAAGACTTCAAACTCCCAGATATGACTTTGTATGATGGCACCACAGATCCCAACCATCATCTCAGTAATTTCAGAAGCAGAATGTACCTCATCGACGCCTCAGATGCCGTTCGCTGTAAAGCCTTTCCAACAACTCTCACGAAGACAGCAATCAGATGGTTCGACAATCTACCTCCAAAGTCCATCTCAAACTTTGACGACCTGGCCAAAAAATTCCTAGCCAGATTCTCCATCCAGAAAGATAAGGCCAAGCACGCCCCCAGTTTACTAGGGATCAAGCAAGGAGATCGGGAGAGCCTCCGCAACTACATGGAAAGATTCAACAAAACATGCATGGACATACAAAGCTTACCAACAGAGGCTGCCATCATGGGACTCATCAATGGCCTACGAGAGGGACCTTTTAGCCAATCTATATCAAAGAAGTACCCTACCTTCTTAGGCGAAGTACAGGAGCGAGCAGAAAAATACATCAACATGGAAGAAAACGCTCGGTTGGGAGAAACCTCAAAATCTAGGGCCCCCTACCGAGATAAAGACAAGGAATCCAAAAGGAAAGAAGATCGACAAGGGGAGAAAATCAAAAAATACCATAATTACACTCCTCTCAAGGCATCCCTGGTCGACGTATACAAAGAAGTCTATCATACAGAGAAAATCCCCCCAGCGTGGCCACTCAAAGGCAAAAGGGGAGGAGGAAACCGGAATGAATACTGTGAATACCATCGAGTCCGAGGGCACTCCACCAATGAATGCTTTGACTTAAAAAACATCATCGAAAAATTGGTGAGAGAAGGAAAATTAGATCGATTTCTGGCCACCCGAGATGAGGACCAAAGAAAGAGACGAATGGACGAAGAAGCCGGAAGAACTGAACGATCACCTCAGACACCAGAAAGACACGTCCACATGATACACGGCGGATCGCAGGAGGTGGGATCTCCAAATCATCTCGCAAAAGACATCTCAAAGAAGTATATCATGTCAAGGGAAAGGAGGAAGCACCCGACATCCCTGCTATAACATTCACTAAAGAGGACGCATCCGGCATCATCTTGGGACACGACGATCCCATGGTCATCACTATCATACTGGCAAACGCCAATCTACACCGCACATTAATAGACCAAGGGAGTTCTGCCGACATCTTATTCAAAACAGCCTTCGACAAACTCGGTTTAGAAGAAAAGGAACTTAGAGCATACCCGAACAGTCTGTTCGGACTAGGAGATACCCCGGTACAACCACTGGGATATGTATCGCTACACACTATCTTTGGAAAAGGGAATCAATCCAGGACCCTCAAAATAGACTACATTGTGGTCGACATAAGTTCAGCCTACAATGCTCTAATAGGTCGGACAACTCTCAATCAACTCGGCGCAATAGTCTCGACTCTACATCTATGCATGAAATTTCCAACTACAGAGGGGATAGCCACGATAAAAGCAGATCAAAAGATGGCACACCGCTGTTATAACGAAAGTCTAAACCTCAGAGGCAGAGGAGAAGAGTTTCATACAATTGAGCTTGGCGGAGTTCAGCGACGAGAAGAACTCTGTCCACAGCCAGAAGGCGAGATAGAGAAGGTTCAGATCGGAGACACCTCGGACAAAACAACTAACATCGGAACGATCCTAAGAGGAGACTCAAAAGAATTACTAATACAATTCTTACGAGATAATGTCGATCTCTTCGCATGGAAAGCCGCAGACATGCCAGGCATAAACCCCAAGCTAATGTGCCACAAGTTGGCGGTATATCCAGGATCTCGGCCGGTGCAGTAGAGACGAAGAAAACTTGGGCCAGAGCGATCCCAAGTTGTGGAAGAACAGGTACAAGAACTACTGGAGGCAGGATTCATAAGAGAAGTCAAGTACCCACTATGTCTAGCCAACGTCGTCTTGGTGAGAAAATCAAATGGGAAGTGGTGAATGTGCACCGATTACACTGATCTCAACAAAGCCTGCCTAAAAGATCCTTACCCACTCCCAAGTATCGACGCTCTAGTAGATGCTTCCTCCGGATATAGATACCTCTCGTTTATGGACGCATACTCGGGATACAACCAAATTCCCATGTATCCACCAGATCAAGAAAAGACCTCGTTTTTAACGCCGAAAGTAAATTACTGCTACATCATGATGCCTTTCGGTCTCAAGAACGCGGGAGCTACTTATCAAAGGCTAATGAATAAAGTCTTCTTAGATCACATCAGAAAAATCATGGAAGTCTATGTGGACGACATGTTGATAAAGACACAAAGCGAAGATACATTATTGTCCGACCTGGCTCAAGTGTTCGACACTATAAGGAAGCATGACATGCGACTCAATCCCGCAAAATACACCTTTGCAGTAGAAGCAGGAAAATTCTTAGGTTTCATGCTCACACAAAGAGGAATTGAAGCAAACCCGGATAAATGTCAAGCCATACTCAACATGAAGAGCCCCACCTGTGTCAAAGAAGTACAGCAACTCAACGGGAGATTGGCTGCCCTATCCAGATTCTTAGCAGGAGCAGCGATAAGATCTCTCCCTTTCTATGCTACTTTAAGGAAGGGAAAGCAGTTTGAATGGACGACAAAATGTGAACAAGCCTTCCAAAACTTCAAGGAATTCTTAGGACGGCCGCCTATCATATCTCAACCACGAGAAGGAGAACCGCTCATATTATATCTCGCAGTAGGAAGCCGGGCAATAGCCTCAGCACTAGTCAGAGAAGACGAAAATGGACAACAACCCGTCTACTTCATTAGCAAAGCGCTACAGGGATCCGAGTTGAACTACCAGAAAATAGAAAAGTTTGCCTATACCCTCATTCTAACATCCCGACGACTTCGCTCGTACTTTCAGGTTCACACCATTAAGCTTCGAACTAACCAGCCCATAAAAGGAATATTGCAGAAAACAGATTTAGCAGGTAGAATTTTACAATGGACAGTTGAGTTATCAGAGTTTGACCTCTAATATGAAGCTCGGACGGCCATCAAATCACAGTATCTGGCCGACTTTATCGTAGAATTCACAGATGCCCTGAAAACTCCCATAGAATGGAATTTCTATGTGGACGGTTCTTCAAATAAAACTGGAAGCGATGCAGGTGTGATAATAGAAAGCAACCAAAGAACCCAGATTGAGCTCTCCCTCAAGTTCGGGTTCCCGGCCTCAAACAACCAGGCAAAATATGAAGCGTTATTAGCTAGTTTGAAGCTGGCTAAAGAGGTTGGAGCTCAAAAACTCAACATTTACAGCAACTCACAAGTAGTCACCTCACAGATAACAGGGAGCTATCAAGCCAAAGATCCCACCATGAAAAAATATTTGGATAAAACCAAGGGACAGCTCGGACAACTCGGGGAATATAAGATCTGCCACATACCCCGCGAACAAAATGCCCGAGCTGACACATTCTCGAAACTGGCCAGCACCAAACCAGGGGGCAACAATAGAAGCCTCATCCAGGAAACGCTACAGAACCCGTCAATCTCGGAAGAGGAAAAAGTCCTAGCCATAACAAGCCAGGACCAAGGATGGATAACCCCATCATCAACTACCTCAAAGCAGAAACACTCCCCATAGAAGAAAAGGAGGCAAAGAGGTTAAAAAGGGAGGCACAGTACTACACCATCATAAACAACATCCTGTACAAAAGAGGGATCTCAATACCATTACTAAAATGCGTGTCGACCTCCAACACAGGGAAAGTGCTAGAAGAAGTACACGGCGGCATTTATGGTAATCATCTCGGAGCACGAGCTCTCGCCAAAAAAGTACTCCGGACAGGATTTTATTGGCCAACTCTACAGCAAAAAGCTACAGAATTTGTAAAGACATGTCCACCATGTCAGAAACATGCCAACTTTCACATTGCCCCGCCAGAAGAGCTCATCAGCGTGACTTCGCCTTGGCCGTTTACAAAATGGGGACTCGATCTTCTCGGCCCCTTCCCCCAGGGGTCAGGACAAGTTAAATTTCTCATAGTAGGGGTAGACTATTTCACAAAGTGGATCGAGGTAGAGCCCCTAGCCAATGCCACCACCCAAAGAAGTCGGAAATTCTTATATAGAAACATTGTCACAAGGTTTGGGGTTCCATATTCAATAACCACAGACAATGGCACTCAATTCATATATGCAGGCTTCAGAAAACTAGTAGCCGACTTAAATATAAAGCACCAGTACACCTCTGTTGAACATCCACAAGCCAATGGACAGGCCGAAGCTGCCAACAAAGTTATATTGGCCGGGTTAAAACGGAGATTACAAGATGCAAAAGGAGCTTGGGCAGAAGAGCTTCCACAAGTCCTATGGGCATATCAAACGACGCCACATTCCACCACGAAGGAATCCCCCTTCCGGTTAGCATATGGAATAGAAGCAATGATCCCAGTGGAGATCGAGGAAGGATCGCCTAGAGTGGTTCATTACAATAAGGGAGCAAACTCCCAACTTCAGAGGGAAGAGCTCGACCTACTACCTGAAATCCAAGAAAGAGCTCGGATCAGGGAAGAAGCACTAAAGCGTTGAATGGCTTCCAGATATAATCAAAGGGTAGTACTGAGAAGTTTCACGGAGAATGATCTCATCCTAATCCGAAATGATATTGGAACAACTCGACCAGGAGAAGGAAAGGTGGCAGCTAACTGGAAAGGACCCTACCGAGTTGTAGAAGTACTTGGGAAGGGCTACTACAGACTGTCCGAACTCGAGGGACGAGAGCTTCCCGGATCATGGCACGCCTGCAACCAAAGAAGGTACTACAGTTAGAAAAAGTAAAAGATCTCATTATTGGATGCACTCTTTTTCCTGAAAAGGTTTTTTAACGAGGCACCAAGTTGAGACCTAGACACTATCTGACTTAAAGGGATGAAAAATTCCCACACGTATATATTTGCACTTTCCTTTGAATAAAAAATATTTTAGATATTCTATAAGATTTCAAGACGCATTAATCTGAAGCATTCATCGTCTGATTATAAAGCAACAGATCGGCAGAAAGTGAAAAACAATTTCCCTGCACGATCACCATAAAGATAACCGTCCGATAAAGGTGAAAACGCGATTCACCCAAAAGACGATCTAAAGATAACAACCACTTTCTACAAATCGGCAAAGATGAACACAGAATAATGTAAGAAGTTATCAAAAGCAATCCGGAAAAGAACCTGATGAGGTCTTATGGATTGCTAAATAATAACTTAAAGACTGGCCGACGTTAAGAAGTCGGACCAAGTCAACCCAAGTTATAAGTAAACCCTGGAAAGAGGTCTGGCCAACCCTATTAAAGAGGATTACTTTAACTTAGAAGGGCCCGACATGACAAAGTCAGCCCAAAATGAAAAAGTTATAAAAGTAATCCCTGAAAGAGACTTGACAAAGGTCCAAGAAAGAGGATTACAAAAATAACTTAGAAGAGATCGACCTAACGAAGTCGGTCTCCTACAAAAGTTATAGAAGCAATCCCTGAAAGAGACCTGACAAAGGTCCAAGAAAGAGGATTACAAAAATAATTTAGAAGAGATCGACCTAACTACAAACAAGTTATAAAAATAATCCCTAAAAGAGACCTGACAAAGGTCCAAGAAAGAGGATTACAAAAATAACTTAGAAGAGATCGACCTAACAAAGTCGGTCTCCTACAAAAGTTATAGAAGCAATCCCTGAAAGAGATCTGACAAAGGTCCAAGAAAGAAGATTACAAAAATAACTTAGAAGAGATCGACCTAACGAAGTCGGTCTCCTACAACAAAAAAGTTATAGAAGTAATCCCTGAAAGAGACCTGACAAAGGTCCAAGAAAGAGGATTACAAAATAGCTTAGAAAGAACCGACATGATGAAGTCGGCCCAACCAAGCTACAAAGTTACAAAAAGTAATCCATAAAAGGGACCCACCAAGGTCCAACTAAAAAATGGATTACTAAAGATAACTGAGAAAAATCGACATGATGACGTCGGCCAATTACAAAATAAATTTGGAAAAAGACGGAATAAAGAAGTCGGTTATGGACTAGGATCCACGCATCTACAAAACAGTTCAAAGAGACTGAGCAGCAAAGAGTTAAGACAGATGCAAACAAGCGTGACATAAAACAACAAACTTCAGGGTCAAACCCAAAATCTTAGGAGCTACTCGTTGTGTTTTGTTTTAATGGGTTGCTAAAAGCAACCAAAAAGATTGTCATCAAAAGATACCAACCACAAAATAAAGAGTTAAAAGCCCACAAGCCGGGCCAACTACACAGATATCTAAAAACTAAAGATCAGAAGACTTTTTAACAGCATCAGTCTGAGGAGAAGGAGGGCGAGCCTAGAGAGGAACAACATCCACAGTACCATCGTCCCGGTTTAAGATCTGGCAGTCAGGATCAGAAGCAGGAGGGCTGACCTCAGCAGGAGGAACAGTAGGAGTTGACACCTTGGCAGAAGGAACATGGAGAGGTTCAACATCATCATCATTCTCATCATCAGGGACAATCTTACCATCCCTGACAACATTCTCCAGGCTAAAGAGAGTGAGGTCAGCCTCGGGAGCAATAATCCGAACCTGCTCCTTCAGGTTCTCGTAAGCAGCAGTCACACTGCCAACGAGATGACCTTGGAGCTCAGAGTAATCAGCCCAGGCATTTTCCAACTCCTCCTTCAAATGCATCCCCTCTCGATAGGATGTGACATAACTCTCCTTATGCCTTAAAGCCGTGCCCTCGGCCAACCGCACAGAAGCCGCCAGAGCAAGAGAACTCACTTTTTTATTCTCCAGATCCTTCTCCAACCTGGCCACCTTTACTTCAAGCTCCTCCTTCAGGCCCTTCATCTGATCAAACTCCTATTTAGCCTCCTCCATAAAGGCTTTGGTGGCATGGAGAGGAAGATTCTGAGCAGTCCGGTATAAGGCAGCCCCCATGTATGCCATTCTAACACTTCTTCGAGTTATAAAGTCCAGATGGCGAAGGAGCGATACATCATCCATTGGAAGGGCACCATAGGGACCGATTTGCTGATCCACAAACTCAATTGCATTAAAGTCAGGAGCATCGAGGTTGAAAGGCTCGGCTGTTTTCTGTTTCTTGTTGGGAGGAGCGCCAGAACTAGAGGCAGAAGTCGGTGGAGGGTCCGCCAGACGAACTCAGGGAGTGGGGATCACTTTCCTCGGCCCAGGAGAACTCGGCTCGGGCGGCTTCACTTGCACTTGGGAAGATCCCTCCCCGGCCGCCTTGGCCGAGATGTTTTGAGCAGCAACAGCCTTCTTCGCCTTTTTGTAGGCCTTCATGAAATCATTATTTTTTTACATCTCTGAAAAAACAGAATCAACCACAAAGACAAGTTACAACATAGGAGAAGAAAAGCTCAGAAGCAAGTATAAAAACAAGTCGGACAGTACCCAAAGCAGTTCGAACCAAAGATGGATCACTCAAGAATCTTTTCGTATCCAGATGGGGTGGTTTCCCCCACAAATCTTCAAGAATAACTACAAAGACCTGCTCAACCTCATTAAGCATCTCCCATGTATAACGTGGCACTCTCACATTATTTTGCCACTCTAAAGGAAAAACAGGCTCGTCATTTTCATCAAGAAAAAAGGGGCGGACCCCCTCAACAGCACAGACTCAGAAGAAATAGTTCTTAAAATCTTTAAATGACTCATCATACATGGCAAAAACTTTATGCCCCTGGGCCGATCTGAAAGAAACCCAGGAAGCTTTCTTTTTGGAGGAACCTCCGGGCTTGGCCGAGACGAAAAGATAAAGGAAAAGAGTTTCAGAAGGTGTTATGCCTAACTCTTGGCAAAGCAGTTGAAATATTTTGATAAAACCCCAGGAATTCGGATGAAGCTGGGATGGAGCAATGTTACATGACCACAACAGGTCGGTTTCAAAAGCAGTAAAAGGAAAAGTAACGTCTAACTGGCTGAAGAAGTATTCATAAGCATAGAAGAAGGGACGCTCCCCCTCGACGAAAGTAGAAAAGCAAGCCCTCTCATCAGAATCAGGAGCTACAAGTTCATAATCCCTCTCCCGGGCACTGCTACTACAAATCCTATAACGCCTCCTCAGTTCTACACAAAATTCAGCATCCACGACAGAGACACACATTAGGACAAGGGAGTCCAGCCAATCAGACATCCCCTCAGGAACTTTGGAAGACACCTCTACAATGTTATTGCGAGAAGACATGACACCGACTAATCCTACAAATAAGAAAAGAAGATTGGATTACTAAAAAATATCTCAGACGAGGGGCAAAACAACTCGACTAAAATGACACAGGCAAACACATAGGAAAGGATAACCCCAATACTCAAACCAAAGTCTTGGGGCATCCTTTGGAGGCAGAAACAAGGCAAGGTTCAGGAAATCCCTACAGCTTACGTCCCAGCATTCATAAAAAAGAAGGTCTCAAATAACGCAAAGGAAGCAAAAACACAAAAGCCACTATCTTTCTACAGTTTTACCAACAAAAGGACATAGCAAACACCAAAAAAGCCGAAAGCAGGAAAATCGTCAAAGATACAACCTTTTTTCAGAAACAAACAAAATCATCATTTCAAAACCATCATCAGAAGCGCAAGCAGAAACGACGGCAACATGCAAACTCCAAAGGCATCAATCACACAAAAGACGAAGAAATCCAAAAGCACACAATAATCAGGCACAGTAAAAGTAGAAAAATCCAAACTTTCTCCAAACAAAAATCAAACTTTCCCTAAATCAGACAAGAAAATGACGCAGAAGAGAGGAGAAGAGAAAGCCAACCTAGAACAAAGAGAGAAGCGGCAAAAAGAAGCTGAAGATGGAAAGACAAAATCGCCCAGAGAATCACCAAGCAACACTATCACGCAAGAAAGGGCAGAACGAGGCAGATGAAAACAGAAAAATGAGAGAGTAAAGGAAGAAGTTACAAGGAGAGCACGAAGGAGAGAAACCGTTTTTGATCAAAAGATTCAAAATAAAAACCAAGGGAAGTGGGCAATTAAAACCAATTAATGAAGGTATTTAAAGTCGCGCATATTCCCAAGGTCAAAATACTAAATGCAAAAGCGCGCGTTTTCAAAAAGAAAAGCGAAAAAACGTTTCACATTCAAAAAAGGCTCTACAGAGAAAGGAATCGACAAAATGCTTGAGTTCGGTTTTACTAAAGAGGGACCAAAGTCAAGGACTCGACCTCAACAAAAAAGACCAAGCTCAAGCAGGGGCACTGTTCATACCCTGGGTCGAGCTATCCGACCTGGGGTGATTGGAGGCAAAGCGACCGACCTCTTCAGGTCAGACTACCCGACCTCTTTACAAAAGAGGTCGGCCAAATCGACAGGAAGGCCCAAGTAGGCCCAAACAAAGGGACACAGCCCAATCCAAAGGCAACCCAAGCCTACAGAGAGAAGGGCGGTTCTATTGAAGATAAGCTGACCTCACCCAAAGATAAGATAAGATAAGATAAGATAATTAACTTATCTTATCTAAAAAGGTCACTCTACACCATTATAAATACACTGGAGCACCCAGGTATAACTCATACTCTGATTCTACTAAAAACCTGTTTAATACCCATGCTAACTTAAGCATCGGAGTCTCTTGCAGGTACCTCCCACCCTCCGGTGACCAAGGATCAGCATTGCAGCCAGCCAACAAGTCGGACACGACAGCTCCGGCCGCCACTCACCAGCCGGACATGTCGGCACCGACCGATACAGAAGATCTCGACCGAGATCGACCTTCAGTTTTAGGTAACCCTTGGAATAATAACCATATAACATATCAAGGCTGGAAATAAGGTGAGATGGCTATCTCCCTCCCTCTTCAATTCGGTTTTCAAGAAAACATGCTTAAACAAGTGTTTTCTTGATGTTCTTCCTTAGATCTCTTACTTAGCTTGACTTGTGGGACAAAGATCTTTGATTTCCTACACATTTACTGTGAGGATAACCTTCCTAAGATGCTGCTGAAGTTCGTTTAGTTGATGGTTTAGAGTTTTAAAGTTGTTCTTGATGTGATTTCGGAGGAAAAAGTGCTTAAGGACCACCTAAGGACATAACCTAATTAGGAGTAGCAAAACCAGGTAGAGTTTGACGAATTTAATCTTGATTGATTGTGTTTGAGTTGTGTGATTATGATATGGTTTGGCTGTGCTTGAAATTGATGATTTATATGAGTGCTTCTTGTTGAAATTTTGGTGAAAATTTGATGAAATTTGATGATATTCAAGCTATGAAACATGTTCTTGAGTGCAGCTGGAAAAACGAACCCTAATCCTTAAATTGGGGTTCAATTTGTGTTGAAATCATGTGAAAAAGATGGGGTTTTAGTGGCTGCTAATTTCTTATGAATTATAGTAAAAATCAGTTGCTGAAAAAACTGAAAAATGGGTAAAAACAGAGAAAGAATCTGAAGAATTTATGAAGAACATGAAGAACACTTTGAGTGTGATGAAGAACATTGAAGAACACCTTTAGATCTTAAAAAGGGAAAGGAAGTAAATATTTTGGTGTTTGAGGGGTTATTTTGTAATTTCTTAAAGTTAGGGTGGTTAAAGTAGAAATATTAAAAGTTACGGGTGGTAAAAAGTGAATTTTAAAGGTTAAAAGTAAAAGGTAAGTTAATTTTCGAAAATTAATGATAAAATAATAAATAATAATAAAATACTAAATAATAATATTTAATTAAAAATAATATTTTAATAAAAATAATAAAATAATACGGAAAAGGCAATTTTCTGTAAAAGCTTTAGAAAGATAACTTTAAGCGCAGAATCTCATAATTACCTTCATAAAACACTTAGGGAGTGGTAAGAACATATTAGTGAGGCAAAGATAAAAGAAAGATGAAAAGATAAAGAAAAGATAAAAATCAAAGAAAAAGTCTGTAAAAGTTTTAATGACAGAAAAACAGACAGAGACTAGTGAATGAACTATAGGGCAACGTAGTTAGTACTTGAGGTGCGACTAGGGTTAGGTATTATATGAAAAGTTAAATTGTTTCAGTATAGACTTAATGAACCTATACTTGGGACAGGCTAACTATTCATACTAAAATTTACATAAGCTTTAAATACATACGTTAAGCAAAAAAATCATAGCAGAATAAGGAAACACAGAGAACAGAGTAAAGTAAAGAGACAAAGAGAAAGAGAGTACTATAGATACAGAGGAAAGATTAATTAGAGAAAAGTAAAGAGTTACAGAGAATAGAGTAACCAGAGCAGAGTAAAGAGATACAGAGAAAAGAGAAACCAGAACAGAGCAAAGAGATAAAAGAGATGAGTAATACCATAAAGAAATATTTGTTTTATGTACATTTGTTACTTGAGGCAACCCAAGAGATGTTTGTTTATTCATTTGTTGCATTAAGGCAACTCCAGAATTATTTGTATGCTCATTTGCTGCATTGAGGCAGTCAGAAAGATAGTGGTACCACCACAGAGCGTTTTTCAGTGCTACACAGCTATTGAGAGCTATACCTGCAACTGACAACCTGGGATCACTTACAGAGGATATTAATTCATACACGGCTAGAATGCCTCACCTGTAAGGCAAGGATTGCTTACAGAGGATATGATTTCATATACGGCTGGAATGCCGCCACCTGTCAGGCAGAGTCTGCTTACAGAGGATATGACGCGTACGTCAGTTAGTGAGAACTGTACCTATGCTGACTGGAAAACCATACCCGTTTCAGCTGCTTCGGGTTACGTCGGGAGTGGGTAGAAACCGACAAATGAACTCATTACCTGTATTAAGGCTAGACATGCATCATACTTAGTTGTGCATTTCTTCCATTATGTTTGTTGTATGAATGTATGTTTTCTTTGTGTGTGTATTCTATTCTTTGTGTTTGTGTTATTTTCCTGTATTCTTCTATTTGTGTTCTTCTATTTGTTTTCTCTATCTTCTCTATTTATCTGTGTTTTCTAATTACTGCCTCTCTGTATTCTGCTATTAGTCTGCTAAACAACATAGAATTAATGAACATAACTAATAACCCCGGCCCTACTAAGAACTCCCCAGTTCTTACCCTTTCCCTCTCCTTTCTCCCTTCATAAGGAAGTAAGAGTACCTTACCGTAGTTTGTTGATGATGGTTCTGTAAAGAGGATTCCGCTCTAGATAGTCTTCTGAGTCTAGGGTGAATATCGTTCTCTATTTATATGTATATACTGTGAGACCAGCCAATGTCTACACCCCGTTTGTACTTGAACTTTAACTTAAATCCTGTTTACGAGACTCCTGTTGTGTGGCTACTTCATGAGGTACCAGAGAGACGTCCTGTGGAAAAGTCTGATCGTGCAGAGGAGTAGCAGATGATGTTCTACCTTTTGATGACATTCCACCTGACTTGAATTTTGAAGACTTAGAATGTACTTTCCCTCGCTTTAGAAGTTTAGAGAGACTAGGTGAGTATAGAGTCTAGGCTAGCCTAGGTGCCAGCTTAGGGACCTCTTGAACAGGTCAGGACCTGGGATGTTGTATGTATATATATGTATATAGTTATTATCTAGCTATATCTAGGGGTGTTCTAACTAAAGGTCTATACTCTAATAAAGGCTGGATCACTGAATGTTGCTAGCTACTTGTGATGTATTTATGTGTGGTTGCTTATAACTGTTTTATCTGTTATCAGTTGTGAGTTGATTATGAATGATTCCGTCTATTAATCCAAACGTTTTAAAAAAATATATACCTCGCAAATTAACTACGCTTTTAACAACGAATCAGGCTCATATGATAAATAATAGATAATAATTAGGAAGACAAATTGGTAGCGCTCGGTTTCCGGTATGATCTAGACATATTGAAAATTGGGTCGTTGCACGTTCTCCCTAGGAACTAGTGCTAACAAGTGCATACAATTTTGGTTGTAAGAGAGCAAAGGAGTTTTCAATGATTGAAGGAAAGAAACAAAGAGATAAAAGAACGAGACAAAATTGCAATTAATGAAGTAATGAAAGAACAAAAGAACTATGTATGAAATATAACAAGTAAAACTGTAAAGTAATTGAAAAGTGGTTCAAAACATAAATGAAACCTTGACTTGGGATGAGTTATGGAATCTCTTCCTTGCCATAACCACAACTATGATAATTATTGATGAGCGGATAATTTATACGCTTTTTGACATTGTTTTTAGTATGTTTTTAGTAGGATCTAGTTACTTTTAGGGATGTTTTTAATAGATTTTGTGTTAAATTCACATTTCTGGACTTTACTATGAGTTTGTGTGTTTTTCTGTGATTTCAGGTATTTTCTGGCTGAAATTGAGGGACTTGAGCAGAAATCAGATTCAGAGGTTGAAAAAGGACTGCTGATGCTGTTGGATTCTGACCTCCCTGTCCCAGAAGTGGATTTATACATCAAATACTTACTCATGTAAACCCTAGTAGCTAGTTTATTATAAATAGGACCTCTTACTATTGTATTAGACATCTTTGGTCTCAGTTTTAATCCATTGTTCATCTTAGGAGACTATTGATCTCGTTTAGGGGGCTAGCCATCTCGGCCATGCCTGGACCTTCACTTATGTATTTTCATACGGTAGAGTTTCTACACTCCATAGATTAAGGTGTGGAGCTCTGCTGTCCCTCAAAGATTAATGCAAAGTACTACTATTTTTTATTCAATTCTTCTTATTTCTCTTCTAAGATATTCATTCGCACCCAAGAACGTGATGAAGGTGATGATTATGTGTGACGCTCATCATCCTTCTCCCTTATGAACGCGTGCCTGACAAACACTTCTGTTCTACATGAAATAAGCTAGAATGAGTATCTCTTAGATCTCCTAACCAGAATCTTCGTGGCGTAAGCTAGATTTCCATTAAAAATCTGGAAGCACAAGTGGGCCAGCTGAGTAAAAGGATCACTGAAATCCCTCCTAGTACTCTCCCAAGCAATACAGAAGAGAATCCAAAAGGAGAGTGCAAGGCCATTGACATAAGCGCCATGGCCGAACCTGCAAGGGAAGGAGAGGACGTGAATTCCAAGGAGGAAGACCTCCTGGGACGTCTAGTGATCAATAAGGAGCTTCCCTCTGAGGAACCAAAGGACTCTGAGGCTCATCTAGAGACCATAGAGATTCCATTGAACCTCCTTATGCCCTTCATGAGCTCTGATGAATATTCCTCTTCTGAAGAGAATTGGACGACCCAGTGCACTTGCTGGTTAGTTGTATCGAAGTTGTGACAATTATGTATTGAGATCAGAGCACCAAGCTTTGGAGCCATTACCAGGGATTGTTTGAGCCTGGACATCACAATTTTGTGCACCAATTATCATGAGTTAATCTCGCCTAGTTAACCCCAAACATCGAGGAGTAAGTCAAGCAAGCATAATTGACCTTAATCCATAAGTTCTAACTAACTTACCAAACTAGTTGATAAAAGGCTAGCTTTAATGGAAACAAGAATCAACTAATTTCCCAATAATTATCACTAAATGTTGGACATTATGGCTCTAGTAATCCATGAACTCATTTTCCCCAAGCCAAGGGGTGGAAATTACGCCATAATCAAAATTGGCATTTTATCGAACACATAGTAGGCATAAACATAAAACATGGCAAAATTGATAAATTAAGGAAAGCTATGAACCATAAATGCTCAAAGTCAATAAAGACAATTAAAACAAACATATAAAAGCCATCAAACATCAAATTAAACAACTACGAATTCAAAATTGCAAACTATGTGAATATTGACAAGAGTGAGTAAAATATATGAAAGTGAAGAACAAGAAATGTAATTGAAAGAGAAATTAAAGAAGTACTTACAATGCAATTGTTAGAATCCAAAACCAAACTTGAAGTATAAAATTCTACAAACCCTAATTAAAACCCTAAGAGATAATTTCCTAATCTACACTACTCCTACTCCTACTATGTGTTTTTCCTACTCTGAGAAGGGTCTCTTCATATGTGTTGCATTTCCCTTCATATAGCCTCTCAAACCAGCCTTCATCACTTCAGAAATGGGCCTAGAGACCCCCAAAACGTGAGTGCACGTGCATTTTTAATGAAGGCACACACTGGGACCTGTGCGGACGCACAGACGTGTGCGTCCGCACACCTCGCTGAATTTCCACTTGTGCGTATGCACAGAGGGTTGTGCGCACGCACACTTCGCAATGCTCTGGACTCACTCTGCTTGGGTTCTTGTGTGTACGCACAGGTGGTTGTGCACATGCACGCATGTTGATGTCCTTCTTGTGCGTACGCACGCATCCTTGTGCGTACGCACGCATGGCTGAGCTCTCCTCCTTTGTTTTCTTCATGCTTTCTCCCTTTTGCATGCTCCTCTTCCATTCCCACCAAGCCATTCCTACCTTATTCATCTTAAATCATTCACAAATAACATCAAGGTATCGAATGGAAGGTAAATAGAGTA
This sequence comes from Arachis ipaensis, assembly GCF_000816755.2. Taxonomy (NCBI): domain Eukaryota; kingdom Viridiplantae; phylum Streptophyta; class Magnoliopsida; order Fabales; family Fabaceae; genus Arachis; species Arachis ipaensis. The sequence goes on from NC_029788.2 coordinate 27,903,393, forward strand.
AAATTAGTCAAAATAAGCACAAAAGAGCATGTTCTCATAATCAAGCACAATTTAGGGAGAAAATACAAAAGCATGCTATTTTAGTGAATAAGTGTGAGTTTATGTAATGAAATCCATTCGAATCAAACCAAAATACATTGTCAAATATGGATTCATCAGACTCCTTCTTTTTCTTCTTCCATGCAGAGGCATTGAGAGTCTTCAAGAATCTCATCAAATTCTTCTTCTCCCAAAGCTTCATGTACCAAAGACTATCACATAAACCCTCATGCATCCCTCAGACTCACTTGGATAATTCATGGCTTTAAAAACATTAAATACCATCTGTTCATCATGAACCATTAGCATAAGCTTTCCCTTTTTCACATTAATAATAGCCCTAGCAGTGGCTAAGAATAGCATTCCCAAGATAATTGAAGCATTTACATCCTCTTCCATGTCCAAAATCATAAAATCTACAGGAAAGATGAACTTTCCCACGTGTCCCAAAAATTTTATTTCTCGTCCCCAAAATACGCACTTGGATAGCTTTGCATACTACTTCCTTTTCTTCAGGAGTCTCAAATGTTCCTCGTGTTCTTTCTTAGTTCCTGAATAGAAAATAATGTCGTCGATGAAGACCACCACAAATGTACCTAATTAAGGATGAAAAATCCGATTCATGTAATCCATGAAAATGGTAGGAGCATTGGTTAATCCAAATGACATAACTATATATTCGTAGTGACCATACCGAGTACGAAATGCAGTCTTGGGTACGACAGACTCCCTAACTTAGATTTGATGATAACTTGACCTTAGGTCTATCTTCGAGAAAATGGTCAAACCTTTTAGTTGATCCATTAAGTCATCAATCCTCGATAGTGGGTATTTGTTCTTGATTGTAATCTTATTCAGTTACCGATAGTCCACACACAATCGCATTCCTCTGTCCTTCTTCCTTACTAATAGAACTGGTGCCCCCATGGCAATGTGCTTGGATGAATAAATTTCTTCTCCAGCAGCTCCTCTAGTTAAGTCTTCAGTTCCGCAAACTCCAGAGCTGACATATGATATGGTGTCGTTGAAATCGGTCCAGCTCTAGGTATCAGGTCTAATAGTGAATTCTATCTCGCGCTGTGGGAAAAACTCCGAAATATCTTCAAGAAAGACTTCAGAGAATTCTTTTATTATTGAAATTTGCTCTAGGTCTAATTCAACTTCGGTCGAGCTAGCCGATAAGAGAATAAAACCCTCACATTCACTTCTTATATGGTTGACTACTACGGAATTTAGATAAAATCCTAATGAACAAATTAGTCCATTAGACATACTAACTGAGGGAATTAGGGCATTTCTTTTAAACAGTCTAAGAAAACATCATAAGCAGATAACCAATATATTCCTAAGATGATATTTATTCCCCGTAAAGGTAAGCAAATTAGATTATGCACTAAAGACTTCTCACAGATATCAAACAAGATATTTGGACAGACCAAACTATTTACAGCATTTTGGGAGGTGGGTGTTTGAACAACCAAGTCATAGGTCATCTTAGAAAAATCCAATCCCAACTTACGCGCACAATTTAAGGCTATAAATGAATGTGATATGAGTCGTACAATACAATTAGAGTATGATTTTTGATAGTACACATACCTCGAGTGAGAGGATTAGCCTCAGTGACATTTTCAGCTTGCGTTTCGAATACCCTTCCTTGTTGTTGCTGTCTCAGAGGATTAGGCTCAATCCTTTGTTGTGGAGAGAATCTAGCGATGTATCTGTTCTTGCCACACTGGAAACATATTCCCGATCCTGCCAAGCATGACTTGCCCACATGGCTATTTCCACACTTATGCACACAACACCTGGTTGGGTTTATTTTGGTCACTTTCCCAGATCTTGTCACTGGTGATTATTATCCATGGCATTACGAGGAGTGAAATTTCCACCTTGTAGATTTTAACGAGGGGTTGTCATACTGCCTTAAAGTTTCTTCCTCATAGGACAATGCTACAATTGAAATTCCGCTGTGGAAAGTCCCTATGACTTGCTCGAGCCATTGTTAACTTCTTCATGTATTCCTCTGCTAGTTGATTCTTGTTAACCATTTTTTCGAAGTTTCGGATCTCCATTGATCCCACATAAGCTAGCAGTTCCTCTCCAAGTCCTCTCTCAAACTTGATGCACTTGCATTCCTCGAATGCATTTGGTGCTCCTTGGCAGGCCTTCGAGAATTGGCATAACTCCTTAAACTTGCGAGTATACTAGGTGACCATCATGTTCCCTTGTCTTAACTGGAGTAACTCTAGTTCCTTAGCCATACGATATAACTGGAAAAAATACTTTTTGTAAAATTCTGTTGAAAATTCTTCCCAAGTAACATCAGTAGCTTCCCTTCCTAGTAACTGAAGTATTCCTTGCCACCAATGTTGTGAATTATTCCTCAGTATATATGTAGCAAATTTCATGCGCTGTCCTTCAAGGACTTGCTGTGGTCATAGAGATTGTCCGATCTCTTTGAACCAATTATTAGCTCATGTAGCACTCGTGTTTCCGTTGTACTGTGGCAGATTTATCTTTAAGAAAGAAGCTAGCATCATTGGTCTACCACCATGGTGTTCTCTCGTTTTTATTTACCTATCTCATCCCATGACTACTTCAATTTTTGATATGACAATCGAGACATTCAGCCACTTGGTTGGTAGCAACCACCGAATCGCATATAGTAGCAGCTGTAGTATTCACAGATTCAAGAATAGCTATTGCATCGGGAAAAGTCTCCTCACTCGTTTCTTCTCTTCAGGGACCTTGTCTGTTTGTAGCCATTTGAGTTTTATCAATACCCAATAATTAATATGAAGGTGATCAATCTTAACATATCAAGGTTAAGTATTAATATTACTGAAATAAATATTCACATACCTTCATGTATAATCTATTGCAGAATATTCTAACTGCATGAAATACAAAACTAGAGCATCCAAGGTACTACAAAAGAGAGAAAATGGCAATAAGAGGTCGCAAAAGAAATAGTAGGTTAGAACATCAACTCAAGAGTGGTCATTGTCTCCTGAAACTCCTCCAGGTCACTCGGAACTAGAGACACCAGCTGCCAAATCTTTCTCTAATTGCTCCACCCAAGTGGGGGTATCTGCAGATAATACGGTTCATACAGAATCAACGGATGCGGTCTGCGTGGCCTGTGCGGTTGCAACATGGTGTCCCCAAGGGTCGTCAGACATAGGCTCCACTTGAAGTGCTGGTATCGAAAATGCATTTCCAACTCTGGATCCCACTCGGAAATATGTGGAAGTTTGGATATGGTACGTCAAAGTGTGGTTCCAGAGTGGATGCAAAAATAGAAATTGGCCACCAGTCGGGTGTAACTCTGATAAGGTAAACTCATAGAGCATGTCTGGATCAAATGCTAGACTATGTATAGAAAAACAAAAGCCACGATCACGTAACACGTAAGTGCGAGTCCTGGGTGTGCCCCACATGAAGACTCCTCCCCGCTCAGGGTCCTTATAGCTCAGAAGAAGTGGTACCTCAAGGAAAATCATTGCTGATCCCATCTACGGACAGGAGAAGAAAGGGAGTGAGAACCTAAGGTTTCCAACTGGGTAAAAGAGGGTAAAAGGAATCCTAAGGTATCTGTCTCTAAGTGCTCGTTTGGGAAAGAAACAAAAGCATAACAAATAATTTGCAGAAAAGCATATAATATACAAAAAATAGAGAAAAGTAAGTAAATCAACACAATTACCGAGTATATAATAGTAAACAACCATAAGAAATGCAACGCACAAACAACATGATTCGTGCCTGTCACTAATGCAAGCCATGAGCTCATGCGTCGGTTGACTACTCGCACCCGACGTTACTCGGGAAAAATCCTGAATATGATTTCTCCACTGAATCAGTCAGCACAAGTACCATATGGGTATTTCCATGTCAGTCAGATACCAAAGCCACGTGGATTTTTCTTTGTCAGTTAGGCTAAAAATATAATCAAAATATTGCTATAGCAAATATACATTAGTGAGAAACGGAGTACCATATGAACAAACTCATATCAGTCAGATACTACTCTATTTTAAAGTGGGTGTCCCCACCTAGCAACTCTACCTAACTAGTACGTTTTCGCTAGCTGGTGTCTTTGCCCGATCCGTACGTTTTCTCGGACGGGGTTTCTCTGCCCAGCCAAAATGTTTCTTTGACTAGGGACATAAGGTATCTTGGGACTAGTTCTTATCTCTGGTGAATCTTTTAACTTTGTATTTTTTTTTCTGTAAGGGATCACAACTTTTAATATTTTCTCAAACATTTAAACTTTTTTATACTTTTTCTTCATCTTTTATGCTAAAATGTTCCCAACGTTCTAATTTCTTTCCTATACTAAAAATATCAATCGACCTCTGAATTATGAAAACTTTATATCCATGTGACTGTGATGGACTAAGGTTCATAACAAAATAAAAATTATATTTTTTTATTCCTAGAGCTGGTGCAGTGTAAGAAAAATCACAGCACTCTTACTGATTTTTTGACACATCAACTTATTTTCTAACGGGATGGATATACATCGCGAAATACTTGTGTAATGACTCAAATTTTTAATGGAGGTGTTCTAGAAATTCTAAGGGTTAGTTTAATTTTAGTTTTGGGTGTTCGTATTAAGAATTAGATTTTTTTTATAAATTTTCAAAGTTCAGTTGTCCTATTTGGTAACTTCTTAAAAGAATAGCAAGTAATAGTAGAATTTGAAAAATCGTAAAAAATTTATTTCTAATAAAAAACCTCTCAAATTTGGTATAGTCATGCTAGAGATCCTAAACTTTGATTTAAATCAAGTTTCACTACATTTGGATTAGAATCGGATTTTTTATAAGTTTTTAAATTTCTCCCACTGTTCTAATAAATTCTAAGAAAATAGCAGGTAACAGGGTTTTTATAAAAATCATAAAAAACTTAATTCTAACCCTGTGCTTAAAAATTTGGTAGAATTATACTAGATACATCCAAGTTTGATTAGTATCAAGTTTTAGTCCCATATCATATCATATGAAGAAGTTATGTAACTCTGAATTTTATTCTGTTTTGAATGTTCTTGTTTGGAAATCTCAGTGAATTAGTCACCTTCCAAGTTACATAATTAATTCTCCAAAATAGATGTAAATCTGAAATTTAAACCAAGCAAACTAGACATATAGAGCTTCAACATCTCTTTGGTTGCAATGAAAATTCTTATGTAAATAAAAAGTTAAGTGGGTTGGAAAATACTCTCCTATTAACCCAAAACTAACATTTTCTGCAGAAAATACCAATTTTTGAAAAATCATATCTTCTAATCTACTCAGTGAAAACTTATGAAATTTTTATGGGGTAGCCTAGACTTCTTAAAGTTTATTAGAAAAATAATATTTTTTAGAAAATCCATCAAGATTGCTCCTAGACATCGTTACAAGTTGCTGCTAATTTTGCAGAATTTTTTGCAGCATGAATGTTGAAGTTGTACTATTTTACTTTAGGTTTTTAGGTTTCTAACTCTCATCAAACTTCTATTATAACTTCTAATTAATTTTTCTTACTGATCATATATATATAATAATAGCCTCAAGAGCACAAAATTTAACAAACATAAGAATTTACACAAAATAGCACAATTACATAATTTCAATTACAACAACAGAAATCAGAAATTCATCACACCATTCCTAACAACCATATATCAAAATTCACCACTATAACTTAAGTCACAAACAAACCCACATATAAAATCGTCTATCTACCTAACCCTTACTTTTCTGATGATTATAATCACAGAATTCTACCTCTATTGCTCCTTCGAACAAGAAACCCTAACCATTCACAAAACCAGAATTGTGTCATATCAACATGGCCATTCGGCTGATTCAAGCATGAACAAGGGAAGAACACTCACCCTTCTTTGCTTATGGTTGCATCTATTCTCGCAGAATTCTAATGGATCAAGAGGAAGGATTAGAATTTTTGAATTTGAAGGAGAAGGGAAAAAAGATGGTGCTGCTAGTTCTTACCTAGCAGAAAACTTCGAAGAACAGCTTGGTGAATATGGTGCAGCTCCTTCTCAGCTTCGATCAACTCACCTTCTCTCCATCAGTCGCCTCCTCCTGGTATTGTGGTTGATGAAGAATTAAGAAGAAAATGAAGAACTCCTTCTCAGCTTCCTCTCGGCTTCGCTCCTTTGCGTGGAGTGAAGAAGATAGGAAGCAAGAGATCAGTTATATAGATGAAGGAAAGGGAGGTGAGGTGGTGAGGAGAACTTCGTTACGTTGCTGCCTCCTCTGAGCAACACCTAAGAATGAATCATCAATCCAAGAGGTGAAACCATGGTTGAGAGTTCCTCTTGGTTCAGTCAGAAGAAGAAGAGAGAAAGGGGATTAGAGCTTATCAGGGTTATTATTTTTCTGATGTTATAATTCTGATCATGGTTTTGTTGAACTAAGAAAAAGAGTGGTTCAAGGTGTTTTGGTTCATGTTAGCCCTAGCAAGAGTATTTTTGAAAAAAAAAAGGTGATCTTGTGCTAAATAATCTTAATGATGTATCTATACTTCTCTTTAATTAATTCATCACATGATTAATTAAAGACGTGGTGATCAATCACATGATTAATTAAAGAGGTGGTGATTAAGTTGTGATAATAATTATTCCATAGAATAACCAACTCTAAAGATAAACTTTTAACCACCAAGTCTCACAGTAAAAAAAATTAAAACAAGAGAAAAATTTTAACTTGGTGAGAAAAGTTAAAGTGTAATTCCTTTGGTCTAATATTTATCTAACATACATACATATTATTTTGCGATAAAAGAGTTTTCAGGAAATTCTTTTATTGCTGAAAAACCTATTTTTGAACTATTATATTAGCAATTTTCAACCTACACAACTTTTTATGTTGATATGTTTTTAAGTTGCAAGCAAAGACAGTTGAAAGATTAGCATGTCAAGAACATTGTGTCCAAATTTTATGGTATTACCACTTTCAAAAAATTATAATCACATTTGCAAAATGAGAGGTTCATTGTTTTATTTACATGCAATCCAACAGCTTGTATGGTAATACCAACGACTTGTATGAACTTCTGGTATTGATCTAGGAATCTAATTGGTATACAACCAATTGAAATTACAGCTTTAGGGTGTATAGTTTGTTTTCTCGATAGCTCATGATTTTTAAAGGTATACATTAGGAAGCTACATATTTTACAAATTTACCACTTACTATTAGCTAAACAGTTTTTTTTTTTCAAATTCAAAGCAGTGATTTTCTAGATGTATAACTTTTAATCCAAAAGAGTTATTGTGGTGAGACTAAAACCAAATGAAAGTCTATGATGTCCAGTAATTTTTTTAAATACAATATCCACAACATCCAAAGTCAGATATGTAAAAATAAGCAGTATATATATATAACATAAGTCCAAAGAGTACATGCTCCAATATCCGAAATAGAGAGTTAATACATATAATATATATACATTGACAAAACCATCCTAGTCCGAATGTACGCACGGGTATCCTTAGGCTAATCTTGGTCTACAAAAAGATCCTATCACTCAAGGTACTACAAAAGAGAGGAAAATGGAACTAAGATATCGTAAAAAAAAAAAGTAGGTCAGAACGTCAACTTAAGAGTTCTTATTGGGAAACTCTCCTGAAACTATTCTAGGTCTCTCAGAACTAGAGAAATCAGCTACCAAATCTGTCTCTAATTGCTCCACCCAAGTGGGGTATCTACAGATGATATAATTCCTACAGAATCAACGGGTGAGACATGTGCAACTATAACATGGTGTCCCCAAGGATCGTCAGGCATAGGATCCACCTGAAGTGCTAGTATCGAAAAATGCATTGCTAACTCTGGATCCCATTCAGGAATATATGGATGTCTTGGATACGGTATGTCAAAGTGTGGTCCACTTTGTTGAGTGGATGCAAAAATGAAAACTGGCCACCAGCCGAGTGCAATTCTAATAAGGTAAATTCATATAGCATGTCTGGATTAAACGCTAGACCATGTATAGAAAAACAAAAGCCACAATCACGTAACGCATAAGTGCGGGTTCTAGGTGTGCCCCACATAAAGACTCCTCCCTACTCGGGGTCCTCAGAGCTTAGCAAAAGTGATACCTCAAAGAAAATCACTACTAATCCCATATGTGGACGGAAAAAGAAAGGGGGTGAAAACCTAAGGTTTCCAGCAGGGTAAAAGAGGGTAAAGGGAACCTTAGGGTATTTGTTTCTAAGTTCTTGTTTGGGAAGGAAATAGAACAATAATAGATAATTTGCAAAAAATCAGATAATATACAAAAAATAGAAAAAAGCAAGTAAATCAAATACAAGTACAGAGAATATATAGTAAACAAACACAAGAAATGCAATTACGCAAACAACATTATGCATGGTTGTCTCTAGTGCATGCCATGAGCTCATGCGTCGGTTGACTATCTGCAACCTGATGTTACTAGGACGAATTCCAAATATGATTTCTCCATTGAATTAGTCAACATAGGTACCACATGGGTATTCCTATGTCAGTCAAAAACTAAAGTCCCACGAATTTTCCTGTGTCAGTCAGACTAAAATTCATGAAAAATTCAATTCTTAATACGAATGCCCAAAACCAAAATTAAATTGGCCCTTAGAGTCCGTAAAATAACTTCATTAAAGAGTTGAGTCATTATGCTAGTATTTTGTGATGTAAATCCATCTTGTAAGAAAATAAGACGTGTTAGAAAATCAGCAAGAGGGTTGCGATTTTTCTTGCACTCCATTTGTTCTAAGAATTAGAAAAATATAATTTTTGTTTTGTTATGAACTTAGTTTGTCATGGTTGGGTGAATATAAAATTTGCGCAATTCGGAAGTTGATTGATATTTTTAGTATAGGAAAGAAATTGGAACGTCGGGGATGTTTTAAAGTGAAAGATGTGGAAAAATATAAGAAAGTTTAAATGTTTGAGAAAATATTAAAAGTAGTGATCCCTTACAAAAGAAAAAGATACAGAGTTAAAAGATTTACCAGAGAAAAGACTTAGCCCCAAGATGCCTTATAACCCCTAGGCAAAGAAACATATTGGCGGGGAAGAGAAACCTCATCCGAGAAAACGTACGGACTGGGCAGAGACCCCAGCTAGCAAAAACATACTAGACACTGATGAGCGGATAATTTATACCCTTTTGGGCATTGTTTTTATATAGTTTTTAGTATGTTTTAGTTACTTTTTATTATATTTTTATTAGTTTTTATGCAAAAATCACATTTCTAGACTTTACTATGAGTTTGTATATTTTTCTGTAATTTCAAGTATTTTCTGGCTGAAATTGAGGAACCTGAGCAAAAATCTGATTCAGAGGCTGAGAAGGGACTGCAGATGCTGTTGGATTCTAACCCTCCTGCACTCGAAGTGAATTTTCTAGAGCTATAGAAGCTCAATTGGCGCGCTCTCAATTGCGTTGGAAAGTAGACATCTTGGGCTTTCCAGCAATATATAATAGTCCATACTTTGCCTGAGATTTGATGGCCCAAACTGGCATTGAAAGCCAGCCAAAAACTTTCTGGCGTAAAACGCCAGCATAATTTTTGGCGTTAAACGCCCATTTTGGCATCCAGGGTGGCGTTTAGCTCCAACTTGAGGCATATGCACGTGAAAGCTTGAAAGCTCAGCCCAAACACTCACCAAGTGGGTCCCGAAAGTGGATTTCTGCACTATCTGCACTTAGTTACTCATTTTCTGTAAACCTAAGTTACTAGTCTAGTATAAAAACTACTTTTAGAGATTCATTTTGTAGATTATGACATTTTACACTTCATATTGTATCTTCTATGGCATGAATCTCTAAACCCCATAGGTGGGGGTGATGAGCTCTACTGTGTTTCAATGGATTAATGCAATTACTACTGTTTTCTATTCAATCACGCTTGATTCTATTCTAAGATACTCACTCGTACTTCAATCTAGAGAATGATATGATCCGTGACACTCATCATTATTCTCAATTCTATGAATGCGTGCCTAACAACCACTTCCATTCTATCTGAGCTCAACGTAGTCATTGGGCGACAGCTTGAGTGCGTATCTCTTGGGTTTCTGATCCACGGACCGAGTCCGTGAAATCAGAACCTTCGTGGTAGAGGCTAGAATCGATTGGCAGCATTCCTGGGATCCGGAAAGTCTAAACCTTGTCTGTGGTATTCCGAGTAGGATCTGGGAAGGGATGACTGTGACGAGCTTCAAACTCACGAATGTTGGGCGCAGTGACAGTGTGCAAAAGGATAAGGGTCCTATTCCGACGCTAGTGAGAACCGACAGATGATTAGCCGTGCGGTAGCTATACATGGTATTTTTCATCCGAGACGAGAAATCCGACAGTTGATTAGCCATGCAGAGATCGTACCTGGTAGTTTTCATCCGAGAGGATCATACAGCTTGCCATTGAAGGAAACCATGCGTGTTTGGAGAAGAAGACAGTAGGAAAGCAAAGATTCAGATGACAGAGCATCTCCAGAACCTCAACCTGTTCCTCATCACTGAATTACAAGTACCATTTATTTCATGTTATTTACTTTTCATAAACAAAATCATTCTTATCATTAATCTCCTGACTAAGATTTACAAGATAACCATAGCTTGCTTCAAGCCAACAATCTCCGTGGGATCGACCCTTACTCACGTAAGGTATTACTTGGATGACCCAGTGCACTTGCTGGTTATTTGTGCAGAGTTGTAAAAAGTGTAATCACAATTTCGTGCACCAGACATCCATTTTAAAACAGAATGGTTTCTGACTGATATGTATTTGCCCATATGGTACCCCGTATCTCACTGAATGCACATTTACTATAGCAATATTCTTATTATAATTTTAGCCTAATTGACACGGGAAAATCCGTATTAATTTGGTATCTGACTGATATGGTGACACCCATGTGGTACCTGTACTAATAGATTCAGTGGAGAAATCATATTCAGGATTTGTCTCGTGTAACGTCGGGCTGCGGGTAGTGACAGAGGAAAAATATCGGTAAAGATTTTCACAAAAATGATCACGTTGCAAGTATAGTTCTAAACCGACAATTAAACCTCAATCAACATTTAAATTGTTAGTTACTTAAGCAAACCCAATAAAATTAACCGAAGTATTTAAGCCTCGGGTCTTCTCTCAAGGAATTACAGGGAAGTATGTTTATTATTGGTTATGAGATTGTATCTTTTTGGGTTTTGAGTTTAATAAGCAAGGAATGTAAATAACAAGAAAATAACTAACAACTAAGAAAAGTCCTAGCAAGGGTTGAGAATCGGAATTCCTATCCTCATTATCATTGTCAATTGTGACGGTAATTGCAAATTGCTCTCACTTAGTTAACCTCTAACAATTGAAGGAAAGTCAAGTGAGCAAATCAACTTGAGTTTACAAGTCCTAATCATAGACTAGAGTTAGTGAAGCTCAAGCCAACTAGCAAGTTTCAATCATCAACCAACAAGAGACTTTGACAATTCAAGAGTCTCCAAATTACTCAATCCAAGCTAAGAATACAAAAATCTAATTTAAAATCCAACCAAGCATTTTATCAAATACTTGGTAGGCACAAAATAAAAGCATAGAAAAGTAATAAGAGAATGTAAAATCTAAGACCAATACTTGCAAGGAATCAATAATAACAAATGAAGAAAGAAGCAATAAACATGAAATACCTCAAATTGCATTAAATAGGAAATTGAATATAACATGAAGAGTTCATAAACTAAATTGGTAAAATAAAGAAATCAACTAGAGAAGATAAACTAAGATGCTAGAATAATAGAATGTAGAATAGAAACTAAATTAAAGCAAGATAAAAATTTGAATCTAAGAAGAAATAAGACTGAAAATATGAAAGTATGAATGATTGATTTTCCTCTAGAAACCTACATCTAAACCTAACTAATGTATATGAAAGTATGAATGATTGATTTCCCTTCCAGCTCCACTCTGCAGCCTCTAAGCAGTGTTTTCGGGCCTAAAACTAGGTCATAAGCAGCCCAGAAATCGCCCCCAGCATTTTCTGTTTAATGCAGCCCAGAAATCGCCCCCAGCGTTTTCTGTTTAAGGCTAAAGAAGCATGTTTTCAATCATAGCACAAAATTAGGAAGGAAAACATAAAGCATGCAAATTATATGCATAAGTGTGAGAATGAGGGATAAAATCCACTCAATTCAGCCTAAAATGTACCACGAAATAGTGGTGCATCAGGTAGTTAACCGACCATGAGCTCATGGCTTGTACAAGGAACAAACATGCATCATGTTTTTTGTGCATTTCTTGTGTTTTCTTACTATTATATTCTTTGTACTTGTCTTTGATTTACTTGCTTTTCTCTGTTTTCTATATATTACCTACTTTTCTGCAAATTATCTGTTATTGTTCAGTTTCCTTCCTAAATGGGAACTTAGGCTGCATTTATTTTTGAGAACAGGACAAGTCAAAACACTAAGAACAAGACATAAAGGATAGAGACACAAAATTTAGTGTTCTTGTATTTTGTTTGGTAATAAAGTAGAATAAATTATAAAAATCTAATTTATACTCATTTTTTTCATTCAAAAAATTTGAGAAAAAATAAAATAATAAAAAGTATAATTATGAAAAATTAACAAGAATAATGAAAGAAAAAATGAAAAATAAGTTGTGTTCATTGTTGGTGCCTCTGTGTCCTTCTTGTCAAGATGGACACAAAATACACTAATTCAGTGTCTCTGGACACAATGTCTCATCTGCCAAATACAATTTTGTATCTTAGTATCCTTATCTCAGTGCCCCGTCCCTGTAAACAAATGCAGCCTTAGAGACAAATACTCGAGGATTCCCTTTACCCTTTTCACCCTGTTGGAATCTTTAGGTTCTCACTGCCTTTCTTCCCCTGTCTGCAAATGGGATTAGCAGTGATTTTCTTTGAGGTACCACTTCTGCTGAGCTATGAGGACCCTGAGCAGGGAGGAGTCTTCATGTAGGGAACATCCAGGATCTGCACTTATTCGTTATGAGATCATGGCTTTTGTTTTTCTGTATATATTCCAATGTTTGATCCAAACATGCCCTATATGTTTACCTTATCAGAGTTGCACCCGGCTAGTGGCTAGTTTCCGTTTCCGCATCCACTCAACAAAGTGGGACCATACTTTGATGTACCGTATCCGGGACTTTCACATATATCCACCGAAATATTTCAAACATAACCTTGTTCCTCAAAGAAGGAGCTTCAAAGCAATAAGGCAGCCTTTCCCTCGTCAAAATCCATAGGGTGGTAATTTTCCTCTTTATCTTATCATAGGTTACAATGAACAACGCCCAGATTTGCGCAAGCAATCACAACGGACCTAGTCAAGACCAATATGCACTAGGTGTGGAAAATGTCATGGAGGAAGACTGTGCTCGTTCGGAATGGGAATATGCTATCAGTGTGGCGGATAGGGGCGCATAGCTAGAGATTGCCACCAACGAATAGCCAGGCCTATTCATCCCAAACATCAGCAACAAGGAACGGTATTTGCTATGAACACTAAAGACGTTACTAAAACTGACCCCTCATTTGAGGTAGGTGTTCCATCAAGTATCATACCATAACTATACTATATGATTCAAGTGTCTCACATTCTTTTGTATCCATAGTTTATGCACTTAAGTTGGGAGCAGACTTTTGATGCGGGTTTTCAAACTACAACTTATCGGCAAGTGCACCGAGTCGTACCAAGTAATAAACTCAGGTGAGTGAGTATCGATCCCATGAGGATTAATGGACTAAGCAAGCAATTATTGATTTGTTGTTTTGGTTAGACAAGTTACAATGAGAGTTGTGAAGATCAAATAGCATAAAAAGCAGTAAACTAAGAAAAGCGAATAGTGAATGGTTGAGAAAACAGTATGAGAATAGAGTTAAGACTTTAGTGATGTTTAAATGTCAGGATTAATGTTCAACATCGACTACCTTGATCATACAATGATTAAGTTTATGGCAAACCCTAAGTGATTGATTTCTATTCCTAGGCAATTCAAGCTCCTATAATCCAACCAACCGTTAATTCCTTGATCAACTAATTGTATTAGAGGTTTAAATTCAAATTCTGATTTATAGACCACACAAACCGTTAGAATCCAAAAATGATACAGTTATATGTTGCGTACCACATTAAACCCAGATAATTAAAGAGTTGTGAGAAAGTGATTTCAAGCTGTAATTCTAATGATATAGCTTTTCCAGGATTTAACAGAATTCATGTTAGATTAGAATTATTTTCCAATAATCACTAATCCGTAGGATGAAGAACGAAATCAATTCTTAAAAAGTAATCAATGCATTAATCAAGAGTAGAAGAACAAATAATTATTAATTCATCAAAGTAAACAGAGCTCCTAACCTTAACAATAGAGGTTTAGTTGCTCATAGTATAGAAAAAACCATAGCAAAGAAAAGTATAAAAGTGCTGAATGAAAATTAGAAGAAGAGAGGTCCCCGCGTGGACGGATCTTAATCCTATTTATAGTCCTAATTAAAATTGATTTGAAACTTAAATTAAAACCTAACAAATCTTTTCTTATTGTTATTTGATTTGAAATCAAATTATTAAGCCTTCAGTTGATTGCTTGCAAATGTGTGGTCCCTACTGGGATCCTTGCTATCGGCGCTAAACGTCGGTGACTGGGCGTTTAGCGCCAGCTATTCAGAATGGTTACATGCAAGATAAGGTCCTCGGCACTAAACGCCACTGAGTGGGCATTTAGCACCCACTGTCCAGAAACTTGGCATGAATTGCGATGCCCTTGGCGCTAAATGCCGAGTTGTGGGGTTTAGCACCCACTGTTTAAAGAAGAAATTGGCATGTTACGCTCTTTGCAGTGGTGCCTATGCACAGCCTATGCATACGCATGACTTCCCTTGCTGCTCCAGTGATGCGTATGCATGCATGATGCGTACGCATGAGCCTCCTTTGCTTCTTACCTAAAATCAATCAAAAGCCACAAAAACTCAAAGTAGCATCTAATGGGATATAATCCACTGAAATCTTCTAATAAATCAACAGAATGCCATATAAATCATATAAAAAAGATACTAATGATACTCACACATTACAACACCAAATTTAAAGTGTTGCTTGTCCTCAAGCAACTTAAGCACTAAAAACTAGAATTGGTTTGGTTAAAAGTTGAAGTTCCATTGAAACTCATGCTTGTCCTATCAGTGGGGTTTAATACATTGTGATTATGAGCGCTTTCTTACTCTCATTGTTCCTTGAAGACTTGGGAATGTCAACACTTTAAAGGAACTAAAATTTGGATAATGTTATGAAATCTCACTCCTATTAGGTCCCAGTTGATCCTTGAATTCCTTTCTTTGAACTTAGAGTGAACTTTTCTATTGACAACACTAAATGCTCCGTCTTAAGGAAACTCTTGATAGTGAGTATTCGATCGGTAATTCCGGACTAGTTGGTCCAAGTTACTAGGTGATAAGGCACTCGCGGATCTAGTTACTCAAGCCTCTCCTTTATATGGTTGCACCACAAGCATATAACTAAAATTTTGATCCCAAACATCGATGCCTAGAGCCTCTCTGTACTGCTAAATGTCTTGTCTCAAGGTAGCTTGTGTAATGAATTTTCAATCGACAATCCTGGACCAGTTGGTCCAAGTTGTCAAGTGATGAAGCACCCCTCGAATCTAATCACCCAAGTCATCCTTGGACAATGGACACCACAGGCACATAATTGAGTCTCAGCCATTGATACTCAGAGCTTTGCAACTTACTTTTCTTTTTGATCTTTTTATAATAATTTTTCTTTTTCTTTCTTGCTCTTTCTTTTTCTCTCTTCTTCTTGTTTTTCCTTTCAATTCTTTTAGTTCAAGGATCAACCTCTTTTGTACTTGTGGAAGTTTTATAACACTTCTCTAAATTCTTATTTCTCAAGATTCAACATTCCTCTTATTCAAGGAACTTCACACACTATTCTCTTAATGTAATCACAACCACAAGTATATATACCACCACATGCAATATAACAAGACAATTGTAAGATAAACTCAACTTCTAACATTAAACACCACTTTTTCTCTCTTTTTCTTGAATACTTCTTAAGGAAAGAACATGAGACACCATTGAAAATGAAAACATAAAACTAAAAATAGACTAAAAACTAAAGGAAATAGAAACTAAGAGCCATGCCTTAAATGATAAAAACCATAAAACAGAAAATAGGAAAATAACATAAGCAAAACAGAAAAGGAAATAGGATGAAAAGAAATCAACCACCTTAGTCATTATGATGGCCATCTCCCTCCTCAGGCTATGCTCCATATGGTCCTCTAAAACACCCTATGTCTTGACTCACTTAGTGAAGCTCGTGGTACCGACTCTATTTCTCTGCCATAATTTGATGGAGGAGGACACCGTGGCTATCTTGGGTGACTCTCATATGCCCAAGGGAGGAGGTCAGCTATTGCTAATACTCATGAGGTGGAAAGTAGTGCCCTTGAGGCATGAGAGGTGGTAGAGGAGCTTGCTGAGCTTCTTCTTCAGCTTGATCTCCCCTTGAAACCCTTGCATACTCTCTTGCATACTCCATAGTCTTACTTGAGATCGACCGCTCAATGGAAATAGGAAAATTATTATTCAAGTGGACCCTTGTGACCTCACAAAGTCGGTAAATGAGATAGGGGAATGCCAACTTAGCATGCGTATTTGCATTGGAGGTGATGTGATAAAGTTGTTGGGGGATGACTTCACTCACATCCACCTCGTATCCTATCATGATGCAATAGATCATGATGGCTCTATCAGTAGTGCACTTAGAGCGGTTTCTTGTTGGAGTGATGGAGCATTGGATAAACTCTAACCATCCTCTAGCAACCGGCTTGAGGTCACTTCGCCCTAGTTGATTTGGATGGCCATCCGCTCCCATTCTCTACTGTGCACCAGGGAGGCAAATATCTACGAGCACTTGATCATACCTCCTGTCTCTACTCATCCTCCCATTATATTCGTGCACATATGGGTTCAGAGGTGGAAGCTGGAAGGTTTCCCTGACGTTCCTCGGGATAAAATCAAGGACCTTTCCTCTCACATAGGTGCGGTAATTCTTGTCATTCACCCCGCGAGCAAGATCCTTGTAAGTGATCCACGCATTACAGTAAAATTCTTGGACCTTCAGCTGGCCCACAATGGTATGCGAATTGCTCAACAATTGCCAACCTCTTCTCTCGATTTGTTACCAAATCTCCGTATTCATCCAGCTTGAGGTCGAACTTGATTTTTGGGATCACCTTCATCTTGATTGTGATCTCAAAAAAATGCTCCTCATGCAACTTAGAAGATAACCTATTTGAGTCAAAGCTCCCAGTTTGAGGTGCTTTGCCCTTCCTCTTCCTTGAAGATGATTGATAAACCCCTATTTTATGATTCATCTTGTGCTCAATTAAGTGTTTTTATCAATTCTTCACCCATTTATTCATATGAATTGTATGGTTTTACAATTCCTTCCTTATTTTATGATATATGAGAAAATATGTTTCCTATGCTTTAAAATTATTTACTTTAATTATCATTTATTACCATTCGATGCCGTAATCTGTGTGTTAAGTAATTTCAGGCTTTATAGGGCAGGAATGGCTTAGAGGACAGAAGGAAACTTACAAAAATGGAAGGAAAGCACAAAAATGGAGTTTTGAAGAAAAGGAAGCGACGCGCACGCGTGGACGACGCGGACGCGTGCCTAGCGCAGAACGCAAGCGATGCGCACGCGTGGACGACGTGGACGCGTGCTTGGCGCAGAATACAAACAACACGGACGCATGACTGACGCGTATGCGTGACAAGAAAAAACTCTAATTGACGCGACCGCATGACCCACGCGCACGCGTGACGGACGCCACATGCAGTAATTTACAGAAGTCGCCCCCAGTGATTTCTGGGCCCCTTTTTGGCCCAAATCCAAGCTCAGAAACACAGAATATGAGCCAGAGAATGGAGGAATCGAAAAAGAGGATGGAAAACAGCGTTCATAATACGCAATTTTAGGTTTTAGATGTAGTTTTAGAGAGAGAGAGAGAGAGGGAGAGAGGCTCTCTCCTCTCTCTTAGGTTTTAGAATTATGATTTCTCTTATTTTATGGTTATTTTCTTCATACCAGGTTCAATGTTCTTTTACTTTTTATGTTTTCTTCTACTTTTATTTACTCTAATGCTTTTACTTGTATTTGACTTATGTTGCCCAATTGGCTTGCGAACTCTTCATGTTAAGATTTGAATATTCTATTTAATGTAATTTGAGGTATTTTAGATTAATGATTGTTTTACTCTATTTATGATGCTTTTAATTTAATTTAGATTTATTTTCCCCTTTTGGCTTTGGTTAAGTAATTGGTAACACTTGAGTTATCAGACTTAGCATTTGATTGAGATTTGTGAATTGCTGATTGAATTGGATCGCTCTAAAGCTAGTCTTTCCACAGGAGTTGACTAGGACTTGAGGATCAATTTAATTAGTCCACTTGACTTTCCTTTATTTAGTAACGGTTAACTAAGTGGGAGCAACGAACAATTCTCATCACACCTGATAAGGATAACTAGGATAGGATTTCTAGTTCTTACACCTTGTCAAGAGATTCTTTATTTATTTTTCTTGCTGTTTAAATTACTTGTTCTCTATTTCAAAAACCCAAAAACATACATTTTTCCATAACCAATAATAAATCATACTTCCCTACAATTCCTTGAGAAGACATCCCGATGTTTAAATACTTCGGTTATAAATTTTATTGGGTTTGCTTAAGTGACAACCAAAGTTTTTGTACGAAAGGATTCTCTGTTGGTTTAGAAACTATACTTACAATGCGATTAATTTTATAAAAATTCTTTACTGACAGAAAACCCGTTCGTCAAAATGGCGCCATTGCCGGGGAATTGCAAACGTGTGCCTTATTATTGGTTATTGTAAATATTTTATTTTGCTTGTTTATTTGTTTTTATTTTTGTTTTTAATTTTTATTAGCTACTATGAGCTCTCACCCCCGTCGCTTTGAGTTTGGTTCTAATATTGTTGCAAGGAATGGAAGCTATAACATGAACAAGTATCAAGGTCAAACCAATCACAGATGGAAGGAGCCACGAGGATCTGATCAACCCTTTCGGCAACAACACCTTCCAAGATACCATGGACAACGACCATTCTACAATGCATGCCAAGACAATAGTTACGGTGGACTTTCTCGTGACAACCAACCCCCACCAGTTTACTATGGTCAAAAGCCATTCCGAGGTACGTACCAAGATGATAGATACGATGGACCCCCTTGTAGTTACCAACAAGCCCCATCATACACCTATAATCGACCTCATCAATATAGCTTTGAACCACCATACTCACAAGCCACTTACAACCATTCACCTCCATATGCCCCCAACTCTTATCCACCCAAATTTCAATCCAACTACTCACAAGAACCACCACTTCCATATGCATCATATCCATGTCCATTAAACCAAGAAGCACAGGACCGTCTCAAGGACATACTGAACCGATTTCATGCAATCCTTCATCAATTGGAACAAGCGATAAACCGATTAACCCCCAGTACGAAAGAGACATTAGAATCTCTGGTGGACAACACGGAACATAACTTTGTGCTGGAACAAGTAGAGGAAGCTGCAATTATCGAAGAAGATGAATTGGTTGAAGACTTAGGAGATGCTGAACCTCCATGGGAATTAAGACTTGTGGATAATCCCATCAAGAAATTTGAAATTGATGCTAAGGAGGATAGTGCATAACCCCCAAAGCATGTATCTTATGAAGAACTTGATGGAACAATTCAAGAAGCAAGCTTCCTTGGTAATGATGAGCATGAATCAAGTTCTTCTAATGATGGCCTTGTAGTCACAATTGAACCCTTTGAGATAGAAGATTCTTCCTCAAGTGAATATGAAGATGATGTGGAGGTAGACTTTTCTCAACCTCCAACTTATGACTTGAGTGATGAGGAAGAAATTGAAGACTCCGATCAAGACGTGGTTACAATGGAAGAGATCTGTCAGGAAGTGGAGAAATTCACAGAAGAGTACAAAGAAGTGGAGCTTACAGAACCACTGGAAACACCTCTCCCAAGGCCATATTACCACCCAATACAAACTTCAAGTTGGTAAAATCCTTAGCCTTCATCCTTACTTTTCCACTTGAATATGGCTTGCTTGAAACAGATGGCCAGCTTAGCGCTCTTTGCGGCTTTAAGAGTAAGAGGGAGATGATTGGTAAAACTAGAAGTTGGCATCCAAGGTTCAATATGGTTCCATGCTCCGATTGGAAATGCAAGGATTGGTATAGAGTTCGATTTAATGAGTTTCGGAAGATGTTTGGGTATCTCAGTGGAAATTCAGGTTACGTAACGCCCGGCTGGAAAAATGAAGATCAATGCAAAGATGGGTTCAAAAGCAAGGTTTGGGATTCTGGGATTCATTCTGAAAAACAACACCCGTGGAGCCTGAAAACCTGCTTTGATTTGCTCAAAGGCCTTACATGCCTAGTCTGGGACTCCGGAGGATATTGGAACTGCAAATGTTGGTGGAGATTTCTGGATGAGTTCAAGCACAAACCGCCATAACAAGGAGCTCATCAAATGTCCAACTTAAGGACTTTAACCAAAAGTGCTAGGTGGAAGACAAGCCACCATGGTATGATCGTTCCTTTTTCAATTTTAATTTTATCTCGTTTTGTTTATTTTTAAGTTTTATCTTATTGTCTTTTATTGAACCTGGAATTATTCATAACATCCATATCAGCATTGTATTTTGCATCCTGCATATATAAAAAAAAATGGTCCCTACGCGTACGCATGGGCCACGCGTGGACGTCGATTCGAAATCGACGTAACAATCCAATGCCTAGAAAGTTGGGCTGGAATCGTGCGGCTGGTATGCGTTAGGCATAATTTGGACCACGCGATCACGTAAGTGATGCGAATGCATCACTTTCACTTCACACACACCACGCGAAAGTGTGGGCAACGCGTACGCGTCGCGTGAATATTATTGCCCCCTAAATGGAAACAGAGAGTTGTGCCAAAACGACGCTGGAATTGCGCGTCTAGCACAATTCTGAGTGAAGCGTACGCGTGCTTCACGCGTACCAGTCACTTTTAGTTTCCCTCAATCACGCGATCGCATAATTGACACGTTTGTGTCGTTACCTTTCCGCCTGAATCACGCGATCGCGTGTGATGAGCGGATAATTTATACGCTTTTTGGCATTATTTTTAGGTAGTTTTTAGTATGTTTTAGTTAGTTTTATTATATTTTTATTAGTTTTTAAATAAAAATCACATTTCTGGACTTTACTATGAGTTTGTGTGTTTTTCTATGATTTTAGGTAATTTCTGGCTGAAATTGAAGGACCTGAGCAAAAATCTGATTCAGAGGCTGAAAAAGGACTGCAGATGCTATTGGATTCTGACCTCCTTGCACTCGAAGTGGATTTTCTGGTACTCTCAATTGCGTTGGAAAGTAGACATCCTGAGATTTTCAACAATATATAATAGTCCATACTTTGCCTGAGATTTGATGGCCCAAACTGGCATTCCAAGTCAGCATAAAAATTCTGGCGTCAAAACGCCAGAACTGGCATAAAAGCTGGAGTTAAACGCCCAAACTGGCACCCAAGCTGGCGTTTAACTCCAAGAAAAGTCTCTACATATGAAAGCTTCAATGCTCAGCCCAAGCACACACCAACTGGGCCCAGAAGTGGATTTCTGTAAACCCTAGGCTACTAGTTCTCTATAAATAGGACCTTTTGCTATTGTATTTTCATCTTATCATCGATCAGTCTTGGTCATTCTAGTTCCCCCTCTGGGAACGAAGCCAATGACCACCATTATCACTTATGTATTTTCAACGGTGGAGTTTCTACACCCCCATAGATTAAGGTATGGAGCTCTGCTGTTCCTCATGAATTAATGCAAAGCACTACTATTTTCTATTCATTTCACGCCTGCTTCTTCTCTAAGATATACACTCGTTCTTCAACTTGATGAATGTGATGATCCGTGACACTCATCATCATTCTCACCTATGAACGCGTGCCTGACAACCACCTCCGTTCTACATGCAAACAAGCTTGAATGTGTATCTCTTGGGTTTCTAATCTAAGATTGGAACCTTCGTGGTATAGGCTAGAATTATTGGCGGCCATTCCTGA
>NC_029788.2:27925912-27936112 GCF_000816755.2 Arachis ipaensis
CTCATCATCATTCTCACCTATGAACGCGTGCCTGACAACCACTTCCGTTCTACATGCAAACAAGCTTGAATGTGTATCTCTTGGGTTTCTAATCTAAGATTAAAACCTTCGTGGTATAGGCTAGAATTATTGGCGGCCATTCCTGAGATTTGGAAAGTCTAAACCTTGTCTGTGGTATTCCGAGTAGGATCTGGGAAGGGATGACTGTGACGAGCTTCAAACTCGTGAGTGTTGGGCGTAGTGACAGACGCAAAAGGATCAATGGATCCTATTCCAACATGATCGAGAACCGACAGATGATTAGCCGTGCGGTGACAGCGCATTTGGACCATTTTCACTGAGAGGACGGGAGGTAGCTATTGACAACGGTGATACCCAACATAAAGCTTGCCATGGAAAGGAGTATGAATGATTGGATGAAGACAATAGGAAAGCAGAAGTTTAGGAGGAACAAAGCATCTTCATGCGCTTATCTGAAATTCTCACCAATGAATTACATAAGTATCTCTATCTTATTTTATATTTTATTCATCTTTGAATTATCAATTCTCCATAACCATTTGAATCCGCCTGACTGAGACTTACAAGATGACCATAGCTTGCTTCAAGCCGACAATCTCCGTGGGATCGACCCTTACTCACATAAGGTTTATTACATGGACGACCCAGTGCACTTGCTGGTTAGTTGTGCGAAGTTGTGACAAAGAGTTGAGATTACAATTGTGCGTACCAAGTTGTTGGCGCCATTGATGATCACAATTTCTGCACCAAGTTTTTAGCGCCGTTGCCGGGGATTGTTCGAGTTTGGACAACTGACAGTTCATCTTGTTGCTTAGATTAGGTAACTTTATTTTATTCTTTAGAATTTTTATGAATGAATTCTAGAGTTTCAGATGATGTTTTTATCATCACAAAAGCTGATTGATTCTCATCAATTTGGCTGTTGTATGTAATATGTAACTAAAGCTTTAGACTAACATTGCATGATTCCTGGAATTCTTATTAAGAATTTTAAAATCGTTATTTTCTTTTCCAAATAATTTTTGAAAAATTACAAAAAAAAAATTATAAAATCATAAAAACCAAAAAAAATTTATGTTTCTTGTTTGAGTCTAGTGTCAATTTTTAAGTTTGGTGTCCTACATGTTTTATTTAATTTCTTGCAATTTTCGAATATATGCATTATGTTCTTCATTAATCTTCAAGTTATTCTTGATGATTTCCTTGCTCTGATCTTTAAATTCTCTTGTCTTGTGTGTTTTGTTATTTTTCATATGCATTCTCAAATTGTTAGTGTCTCTAATATAAAAATTTATAAGTTTGGAGTCTTGCATGCATTATTTGTTTTGATCTTGATTTTCCATGATTAGTTTCATTTTATTGTTTCTCATCATTAAAAATTCAAAAAAAAATTTTAAAATTATGTCTTTTCAAGTCAATAATATAGAGAATTAAAGATTCATAACATGCAGCAGAGGAATTACACAGAAAAAGCTGGGCGTTCAAAACGCCCAGTGAGGAAGGAAAATTGGCATTTAAACGCCAGCCAGGGTACCTGGCTGGGCGTTAAATGATGAAGCTTGGCTAGCCATGTCTAATCTTTTTAGACTGAAGCTTTAGACTAACATTGCATGATTCCTGGAATTCTTATTAAGAATTTTGAAATCGTTATTTTCTTTTCCAAATAATTTTTGAAAAATTACAAAAAAAAAATTATAAAATCATAAAAACCAAAAAAAATTTATGTTTCTTGTTTGAGTCTAGTGTCAATTTTTAAGTTTGGTGTCCTACATGTTTTATTTAATTTCTTGCAATTTTCGAATATATGCATTATGTTCTTCATTAATCTTCAAGTTATTCTTGATGATTTCCTTGCTCTGATCTTTAAATTCTCTTGTCTTGTGTGTTTTGTTATTTTTCATATGCATTCTCAGTTTGTTGTTGTCCCTAGTATACAAACTTATAAGTTTGGTATCTTGCATGCATTATTTGTTTTGATCTTGATTTTCCATGATTAGTTTCATTTTATTGTTTCTCATCATTAAAAATTCAAAAAAAATTTCAAAATTATGTCTTTTCAAGTCAATAATACAGATAATTGAAGATTCAGAACATGCAGCAGAGGAATTACACAGAAAAAGCTGGGCGTTCAAAACGCCCAGTGAGGAAGGAAAATTGGCATTTAAACGCCAGCCAGGGTACCTGGCTGGGCGTTAAACGCCCAAAAGGATAGTATTTTGGGCGTTAAATGCCAGAATGGATACCATTCTGGGCGTTTAACGCCAGGATGGCACAAGAGAGAAGATTTTGTTTTCAATTCAAATCTTTTTCAAATTTTCATAATTTTTCAAAATCAAATCTTTTTCAGATCATATCTTTTCAATCATATCTTTTCAAAATCAAATCCTTTCCATTTTTTTCTCACTATTTTCGAAAATTTTTAATGATTTGATTCAAAAATTTCAAGTTTGTTACTTTCTTGTTAAGAAAGGTTCAATAATTGAATTTTAGAATCATATCTTTTAAATTTCTTGTTAGCCAAGTCATTAATTTAAAAAAAATAAAATCTTTTTTGTCAATCATATCTTTTTAAAATCATATCTTCTCAATCATATCTTCTCAATCACATCTTTTTCAAAATAATTTTCAATCATATCTTTTTTTATTTCTGATTTCAAAATCTTTTTCAAAATCACTTAACTACTTTCTCAATTTTAATTTTCGAAAATCATCAATCAATTTTTTTTCAAAATTTCTTTTAATTATTTCAAAATCTTTCAAAATTTAATTTCGAAAATTCTTTTCCCCCTTCTCACCTTCTTCTATTTAAGGGACTAGCACTCTTCCTCAATGTGCAATTCGGACTCCCTCTCTCTATAAGTTCAAATTCTCTCTTTTCTACCTCCTCCTTCTATTCTTCTTTTCCTCTGACATCTCAAGGAATCTCTATACTATGACATAAAGGATTCCATACTTTCTTCTCCTTTCTTTCATATGAGTAGGAGCAAGGACAAAGGCATTCTTGTTGAAGCTAATCCTGAACCTGAAAGGACCTTGAAGAGAAAGCTAAGAGAAGCTAAAGCACAACTCTCTGGAGAGGACCTAACAGAAATTTTCAAACAAGAAGAAGCCATGGCAGCCGAAAATAACAACAATGCCAACAATGCAAGGAAGGTGCTTGGTGACTTTACTGCACCTACTCCTGACTTCTATGGGAGAAGCATCTCTATCCCTGCCAGTGGAACAAACAACTTTGAGCTGAAACCTCAATTAGTTTCTCTAATGCAACAGAATTGCAAGTTTCATGGACTTCCATTGGAAGATCCTCATCAGTTCTTAGCTGAATTCTTGCAAATCTGTGACACTGTCAAGACCAATGGGGTTGACCCTGAGGTCTACAGACTTATGCTCTTTCCTTTTGCTGTAAGAGACAGAGCTAGGATATGGTTGGATTCACAACCTAAGAAAAGCCTGAACTCTTGGGAAAAGCTGGTCAGTGCTTTTCTGGCCAAATTCTTTCCACTTCAAAAATTGAGTAAGCTTAGAGTGGAAGTCCAAACCTTCAGATAGAAGGAAGGTAAATCCCTCTATGAAGCTTGGGAAAGATACAAGCAACTGATCAGAAAATGTCCTTCTGACATGCTTTCAGAATGGAGCGTCATAGGTATCTTCTATGATGGTCTATCTGAACTGTCCAAGATGTCATTGGACAGCTCTGCTGGAGGATCTCATCATCTGAAGAAGACGCCTGCAGAAGCTCAGGAACTCATTGAGATGGTTGCAAATAACCAATTCATGTACACTTCTGAAAGGAATCCTGTGAATAATGGGACAAATCAGAAGAAAGAAGTTCTTGAGATTGATACTCTGAATGCCATATTGGCTCAGAATAAAATATTGACTCAGCAAGTCAATATGATTTCTCAGAGTCTGTCTGGCATGCAAGCAGCAACAGGAAATACCAAAGAAGCTTCATCTGAAGAAGAAGCTTATGATCCTGAGAACCCAGCAATAGAAGAGGTGAATTACATGGGAGAACCCTATGGAAACACCTATAATCCTTCATGGAGAAATCATCCAAATCTCTCATGGAAGGACCAACAGAGGCCTCAACAAGGCTTCAAAAATAGTAATGGTGGAAGAAATAGGTTTAGCAATAGCAAGCCTTTTCCATCATCTTCTCAGCAACAGACAGAGAATTCTAAGCAGAGCCCCTCTGACTTAGCAACTGTAGTCTCTGATCTATCTAAGACCACTCTAAGTTTCATGATTGAAACAAGGTCCTCTATTAGAAAATTAGAGGCACAAGTGGGTCAGTTGAGTAAGAAAGTTACTGAACTCCCTCCTAGTACTCTCCCAAGCAATACAGAAGAGAACCTAAAGAGAGAATGCAAGGCCATAAACACGTCTCACATGGCCAAATGCATAGAGGAGGGAAAGGCAGTGATTTCCACTGAGGAAGACCTCAATAGACGTCAACTGGCCTCCAAGGAGTTCCCTAATGAGGAACCATGGGAATCTGAGGCTCACACTGAGACCATAGAGATTCCATTGAATTTACTTCTGCCATTCATGAGCTCTGATGAGTATTCTTCCTCTGAAGAGAATGAAGATGTTACTGAAGAGCAAGTTGATAAGTACCTTAGAGCAATCATGAAGCTAAATGCCAAGTTATTTGGTAATGATACTTGGGAGGATAAACCCCCCTTGCTCGCCAAAGAACTGGATGACTTGACTAAGCAGAGATTACCTCAGAAGAGACAGGATCCTGGAAAGTTCTCAATACCTTGTACCATAGGCACTATGACCTTTAAGAAGGCTCTGTGTGACCTGGGGTCAAGTATAAACCTCATGCCACTCTCTGTGATGGAGAAGCTAGGGATCCGTGAGGTACAAGCTGCAAGAATCTCACTAGAGATGGTAGACAATTCAAGGAAACAGGCTTATGGACTTATAGAGGATGTCTTGGTAAAGGTTGAAGGCCACTACATCCCTGCTGATTTTATAATCTAGACACTGGAAAGTGTAAGAATAAATCCATCATCTTTGGCAGACCCTTCTTAGCCACAGCAAAAGTTGTGATTGATTTTGACAGAAGAGAATTGGTCCTTCAAGTGAATAAGGACTCCCTTGTGTTTAAAGCTCAAGGATCTCCCAATGTAACCAGGGAGAGGAAGCGTGAAAAGCTTCTCTCAATGCAGAGTCAAATAGAGCCCCCACATTCAAACTCTAAGTTTGGTGTTGGGAGGCCATCATCATTCTCTGAGTATCTGTGAGGCTCCACGAGAGCCCACTGTGAAGCTATTGACATTAAAAAAGCACTTGTTGGGAGGCAACCCAATTTTATTTAATTATATCTATTTATTTTCTATTGTTATTTTATGTTTTCTGTAGGTTGATGATCATGTGAAGTCACAAAAATAATTGAAAAAGCAAAAACAGAATGAAAAATAGTATTAAAAAATAGCACACCTTGGAGGAGAAGCTTACTAGCGTTTAAACGCCAGTAAGGGTAGCAGAATGGGCGTTAAACGCCCTGTCTGGCACCATTCTGGGCGTTTAACGCCAGAAATGAGCACCAGACTAGCGTTTAACGCCAGAAATGGGCACAGAGCTGGCGTTTAAACGCTAGAAAGGGGAGAAAAGCTGGCGTTAAATGCCAGAAATGGGCAACAACCTGGCGTTTAACGCCAGGATTGGCAATCAAGGGGGCGTTTACACGCCAACATGATGCAGTGATGAGAAATCCTTAACACCTCAGGATCTGTAGACCCCACAGGATCCCCACCTACCTCATCTCTAACTCTCTTCTTCACACCTTCCCCAAATACCCTTCACCAATCACCTCAATATCTCTTCCCCAAAAACCCCTCACCTATCAAATCCTACCCTCTTCTCCATAATCTCTTCACCAATCCACATCCATCCATCATAAAACCCCACCTACCTTACCATTCAAATTTAAATCACTTTCCCTCCCAAACCCACCCATACATGGCCGAACACTACCCCTCTCTCCACTCCTATATAAACCCATCTCCACTCATTCATTTTCACACATCATACACACTACTTCTCCCCCTTGTCCGAACCACAAAACCCCCCTCCATCTCCTCCATTTTCTTATTCTACTTTTTTCTTTCTTCTTTTGCTTGAGGACGAGCAAACCTTCTAAGTTTGGTGTGATAAAAGCATTGCTTTTTATTTTTCCATAACCATTTATGGCACCTAAGGCCGTAGAAACCTCTAGAAAGAGGAAAGAGAAGGCAAAAGCTTTCGCCTCCAAGTCATGGGAGATGGAGAGATTCATCTCAAAGATCCATCAAGACCACTTCTAGGAAGTTATGGCCAAGAAGAAGGTGATCCCCGAGGTCCCTTTCAAACTCAAAAAGGGTGAATATCCGGAGATCCGACATGAGATTCGAAGAAGAGTTTGGGAAGTTCTCACCAACCCTATTCAACAAGTCAAAATCTTAATGGTTCAAGAGTTCTATGCCAATGCATATATCACCAAAAACCATGATCAAAGTGTGAACCCGGACCCAAAGAATTGGCGTACAATGGTCCGGGAGAAATGCTTAGATTTCAGTCCGGAAAATGTAAGGTTGGCATTCAACTTGCCCATGATGCAAGGAGATGCACGCCCCTACACTAGAAGGGTCAACTTTGATCAAAGGTTGGACCAAGTCCTCATAGACATTTGTGAAGAGCGCGCTCAATGGAAGAGAGATTCAAGAGGGAAGCTGGTTCAACTAAGAAGGCATGACCAAGCCCGTAGCTAGGGGATGGTTGGAGTTCATCCAACGCTCAATCATTCTCACTAGCAACCGGTCTGAAGTTACTATAGACCGGGCTATCATGATCCATAGCATCATGATTGGAGAGGAAGTAGAAGTTCATGAGGTTAAATCCCTAGAACTCTACAAGGTGGCGGACAAGTCCTCTACTTTGGCAAGGTTAGCCTTCCCTCATCTCATTTGTCACCTCTGCAATTCAGCTGGAATTGACATAGAGGAAGACATCCTCATTGATGAGGACAAGCCCATCACTAAGAAAAGGATGGAGCAAACAAGAGAGCCCACTCATGGACAAGAGCATGAGAAAATTCCTCATCATGAAATCCCTGAGATGCCTCAAGGGATGCATTTTCCTCCACAAAACTATTGGGAGTAAATCAACACCTCCCTAGGAGAATTAAGTTCCAACATGGGATAACTAAGGGTGGAGCACCAAGAGCATTCTATCCTCCTCCATGAAATTAGAGAAGATCAAAGAGTCATGAGGAAGGAGCAACAAAGGCAAGGAAGAGACATTGAGGAGCTCAAACACTCCATAAGATCTTCAAGAGGAAGAACAAGCCGCCATCACTAAGGTGGACCTGTTCTTTAATCTCCTTGTTCTTATTTTTCTGTTTTTCGAAAATTGTGCTTTATGTTACATCTTTGTTTGTGTCTTTATTACATGATCATTAGTGTCTAAGTGTCTATGCCTTAAAGCTATGAATGTCCTATGAATCCATAGTTTTTCTTAAATAAAAAGTGTTTTTAATTGCAAAAAGAAAAATAAGTACCTGAATTTCGAATTTTAAAACAGATTAATTATTTTGATGTGGTGGCAATACTTTTTGTTTTTCTGAATGAATGCTTGAACAGTGTATATTTTTGAATTTGTTGTTCATGAATGTTAAAATCGTTGGCTCTTGAAAAAATGATGAAAAAAGGAGAAATGCTATTGATAATCTGAAAAATCATAAAAATGATTCTTGAAGCAAGAAAAAGCAGTGAAAAGCTTGCAGAAAAAAATATATGCGAAAAAAAAGAGGCAAAAAATAAAGAAAAAAAGAAAAAAAGAGAAAGAAAAAGCAAGAAGAAAAAGCCAATAGCCCTTTAAACCAAAAGGCAAGGGTAAAATAAAAAGGATCCAAGGCTTTGAGTATCAGTGGATAGGAGGGCCCACAGGAATAAAATCCTGGCCTAAGCAGCTAAACCAAGCTGTCCCTAACCATGTGCTTGTGGCGTGAAGGTGTCAAGTGAAAAGCTTGAGACTGAGCGGTTAAATTCGTGGTCCAAAGCAAAAAGAGTGTGCTTAAGAGCTCTGGACACCTCTAATTGGGGACTTTAGCAAAGCTGAGTCACAATCTGAAAAGGTTCACCCAGTTATGTGTCTGTGGCATTTATGTATCCGGTGGTAATACTGAAAAAAAAATGCTTAGGGTCATGGCCAAGACTCATAAAGTAGCTGTGTTCAAGAATCAACATACTGAACTAGGAAAATCAATAACACTATCTAAATTCTGAGTTCCTATAGATGCCAATCATTCTAAACTTCAAAGGATAAAGTGAGATGCCAAAACTGTTCAGAAGATTTTTTGGAATTCATTGTATATTCTCTTCTTTTTATCCTATTTGATTTTCAGTTGCTTGGGGACAAGCAACAATTTAAGTTTGGTGTTGTGTTGAGCGGATAATTTATACGCTTTTTGGTATTGTTTTTAGGTAGTTTTTAGTATGTTTTAGTTAGTTTTTATTATATTTTTATTAGTTTTTAAATAAAAATCACATTTCTAGACTTTACTATGAGTTTTTGTGTTTTTCTATGATTTCAGGTAATTTCTGGCTGAAATTGAGGAACCTGAGCAAAAATCTGATTCAGAGGCTGAAAAAGGACTGCAGATGCTGTTGGATTCTGACCTCCCTGCACTCGAAGTAGATTTTCTGGAGCTATAGAAACCCAATTGGCACGCTCTCAATTGTGTTTGAACGTAGACATCCTGGGCTTTCCAGCAATATATAATAGTCCATACTTTTCTCGAGATTTGATGGCCCAAACCGGCGTTCCAAGTCAGCATAAAAATTTTGGCATCAAAACGCCAGAACTGGCATAAAAGCTAGAGTTAAATGCCCAAACTGGCACCCAAGCTGGCGTTTAACTCCAAGAAAAGTCTCTACACGTGAAAGCTTCAATGCTCAGTCCAAGCACACACTAAGTGGGCCCGGAAGTGGATTTCTTCATCATTTACTCATTTCCGTAAACCCTAGGCTACTAGTTCTCTATAAATAGGACCTTTTGCTATTGTATTTTCATCTTATCATCGATCAGTCTTGGTCATTCTGGTTCCCCCTCTGGGACCGAAGCCAATGACCACCATTATCACTTATGTGTTTTTAATGGTGGAGTTTCTACACCCCATAGATTAAGGTGTGGAGCTCTGCTGTTCCTCATGAATTAATGCAAAGTACTACTGTTTTCTATTCAATTCACGCCTACTTCTTCTCTAAGATAGACACTCGTTCTTCAACTTGATGAATGTGATGATACGTGAAACTCATCATCATTCTCACCTATGAACGCGTGCCTGACAACCACCTCCGTTCTACATGCAAACAAGCTTGAATGTGTATCTCTTGGGTTTCTAATCTAAGATTGGAACCTTCGTGGTATAGGCTAGAATTATTGGCGGCCATTCCTGAGATCCGGAAAGTCTAAACCTTGTCTGTGGTATTCCGAGTAGGATCTGGGAAGGGCTGACTGTGATGAGCTTCAAACTCGCGAGTGTTGGGCGTAGTGACAGACGCAAAAGGATCAATGGATCCTATTCCAACATGATCGAGAACCGACAGATGATTAGCCGTGCGGTGACAGCGTATTTGGACCATTTTCACTGAGAGGACGGGAGGTAGCCATTGACAACGGTGATACCCAACATAAAGCTTACCATGGAAAGGAGTATGAATGATTGGATGAAGACAATAGGAAAGCAGAAGTTCAGGAGGAACAAAGCATCTTCATGCGCTTATCTGAAATTCTCACCAATGAATTACATAAGTATCTCTATCTTATTTTATATTTTATTCATCTTTTAATTATCAATTCTCCATAACCATTTGAATCCGCCTGACTGAGACTTACAAGATGACCATAGCTTGCTTCAAGCCGACAATCTCCATGGGATCGACCCTTACTCACATAAGGTTTATTACTTGGACGACCCAGTGCACTTGCTGGTTAGTTGTGCGAAGTTGTGACAAAGAGTTGAGATTACAATTGTGCGTACCAAGTTGTTGGCGCCATTGATGATCACAATTTCGTGCACCAGCGTGCTCCACGCGTTCGCATGGATTTAAATACACTAACCCCCTTCGACATGGAACCCTAACCATTTCGCGTCCCCAAACCCCCAACCCTTCAGCGCTCCTCTTC
>NC_029788.2:27936120-27942428 GCF_000816755.2 Arachis ipaensis
CACAACCCTTCCCTCCTCGCCCCCTTCCTCTTTTTTCCCTCATAACCCCCTTTCTTCCCCAAGCCCGCCGCACCACCCTGCCTCCACCAAACCTCCGCCGTGCTGCCACCCAGCGCCGCTAACACCACCATCTCTCTAAGCCCGATTTCTGTTCCTCTGCCTACCAGGTTCTGTCAATCACCGATTCTTTTTCCCGTTAATTAGTTAGTTGCATTTTTTTTCAAAATTAGGATAGTTAGAGATGCATGATCATAGTGGATTTTAGGTGGTTAGGTAGCTAGGATGTGGTTAGTGGATTTAGGCCTGATAATTGTGCCGTTCTTGTTACTTGTTTTATTTGTTTTGCAATTTTGAATTTGCTGTAATGATAATGTTGTTCATATGTTGTTCTTTACCATTCTTTAATGCAGATTGAGTTTGTTTATTCTGAATTCTTGAGAACTACTATTTGTTACTCTTTCCTGCACTACCTTATTATCATATGAACTGTTTTTGCTGCTGTTTATTACCCGAGAGTGTTCAATTTTTAGCCGAAATGCTGCCCAATTTTTTTTCAGCAAATTCTTTCACTCAACTACCATTCATGAATTAGTTTTGGAAATTTCAAGTTTTGCACTAATTGGTTTCAACCAATGCAATTCATGAATGCACGGGCTAGCTTTCTTATTCTTTCTGATTCCCTTATTCATTAAATAACATTATTGATGATTTCACTTTAATTTTGCAATTCTTTTCTATGATTAATGATCAATAATCTGTAATATTTACTTGACTTTGAGTTACTTGTTATTCAAATTTGTGCAATTTTAGTTAATTGGGAACCACAACACCATGCCACTTACTTTAACTTCATTTTTAACTCTTAACTACTTTAACTTTCTAACTTTTCTATTAGCTTTCAATTAACCACTTTAAAACCACTTCAAGGCATGATTACTGTTTTTCCTGATTAACAACATTTTCGCACATTATAGATTTTAGATTGTGATTTTTTCTTCACCAACTTTTAACTTGAATATAATCCAAAATTTTACATCTATTTAACTCAATTCATGCTTATATTGCTACTTTATTCCTCTTTACCACTCCATGCTTATATTGATAAAGTTCTATTTGCTTACCTATTTTCCTGCTTTAGTTCTTAAACTGTATCCTGGAACTTCTGCTTTTCAGGATGTCTGATCCTAAAAGCAAAGGAAAGGGCAAGGCAACCACAGGCAAAAGAAAAAGAGGAGAATCTTCTACCTCTATTTTGGATATCTTCCATGACGATTCCTGGCGGGAAAAGAATTTTACCCCGCAAGAAAAGGCTGATCAGCTACTGCCTGTCACAGACCCAGTAAAGTTTGCCAACAGATACTGTGAGCTGAAGTATCCGGTCTTTCAAACTTCCAGAAACCTATACATGGAAAAGACCCTTAAAATTCCAGAAGAACTCAAACAATACACTTCAGAACAAATTAAACAGAGAGGCTGGTTCTTCTTGGAAAGGAACTTGACTGAAGTCAACTCATCCTGGGTCAGAGAATTCTACTGCAACTACTTCAAAATGTCCCTGGATGCAGTGCAACTCAAAGGAAAGCAGATTCTGGTTACTGAGGAAACAATAGAATAAATGCTCCAGCTCCCACCTAAATCAGATAAACCAGATGGTTATCAGCAGGCTGAAGAGGATATGAGATTCATGAGATTTGACTGGGACGCAGTAAAAAGGACCATAGCTCTTGATCCTACTGTCCCATGGGTCATGGGTAAGACGACAACAAACCCAAAGGGCATAAAGCTTATCTACCTGAACGATGAGGCTCGGCTTTGGCAGCAGATTCTGAGTAACTACGTGATGCCGAGCACTCATGAGACTGAGGTGCCAGCTGCCATGATCACCCTCATCTGGTGTGTGATGTAGGGCAAGGACCTATATCTTCCCTACTTTATCCGGTATTACATGGCCAAGATCCATGTCAGAGGCACTCTGCCCCTTCCATACCTGATTACTCAGATGGGACGCCAAGCTGAGGTGCCCTGAGAGATTGCTGATGAGAAGCCACCTGCCGCCGAATGCAAGAAAATTATCCCACACAGTAGGAAATTCCAGGCTTTGGGCTACCGACCACCTTTTCTCACTGACTCTACTGAGGCAGCCACATCTTCTATTGCTCCTTCAACCCCTGCTACACCAGCCACCACCACAGTACCTCCACCTGCTACAGAGCCCATCTACCACCTGGTGCGCCGACTCTTCGAGCGCCTCAATCGGATGGAGCGCCGCGACAAGCAGCGTTATGAGCACCTGAAGCTAATGATCCGGTCCGGCAACCCTGACATCCCCTCCGAGCCTGACACACCATCTGAGCCATCTGAGGAGGAGGCGAACGATCATGAGGTGGAGGCACATGTAGAGGCTGAGCAGGCAGGACCTGAGTAGGCTGCACCACGTCATGAGGAGCCCCATCATATACACCCAGTCCCTCTACAGACAGAGCCTCCGCTTCAGCAGGCAAATCCTCTGACACTCATAGCGACTGCAGATCCTCAGGCCACCACAGAGACACCAGCAGCACATCTTTCCGGAGATGACCCTTCTTCACACCCAGCTTGATTGAGCATCGAGGACGATGCTATTATTTAAGTGTGGGGAGGTCACCATCTCTGGCGAATCTTTTTGGTGAACCACTTTCAAACTCTTTTTATCCTATTTTGTTTATTTTCTATATTTTATTTTATTTTATTTTATTTATCTTTCCGCACTCGCACATTTTCCTTTTTACTGTATTCCTGTCTACTTTATTATATTTCACACTTTGGTTTGTATATATCTTAGATATTTAGTTTAGTTTGCACCTTTAGCTTATTAGTTGTGATATAGAAAATATGGATTAATTAGCTTAGTTTACCCTTTTAGCATATGATAATTTGATTTAATTGAAAATAAAAGAGTAAACTAGAAACTTTAGCTTTTCAAGAATCACAACAATCCACACACCTTATATACATATAGCAGTACATGTTGGTAAATTGACAATATTTTTCAAGGAAAATACTTATTTTTATTTGAGCCATTCAGAGATTCACATTGAGTTGAACGGAAATTATTGATCTCTACTTGCATGACATACATAACCGATATATAGTTTTTGAGCCAAAGAACACACAACCCGTGAGTTTTTTAGCTTAATTGTATGGTTACATTTAACCATAAATTTTATTCCTGTGTGTTTCACACTTCTTTTTTATGCTTGCAATCTTTACTTTGTTTTAATCTATATGTCCAATATAGAATGTAGATACATACCTGCATGTGATTGAGGCCATTGTTCATCCTTGCTCACTTATCCCAAATAAGCCTACCCTTTTATGTCACCCTTGTTAGACCCCTTGAGCCTTTTAATCCCCTTTTATTCTATAACCACATCATTAGCCTTAAGCAGAAAAACAAAATTAAAAATCCCAAATTGAATCTTTGGTTAGCTTAAGATAGAGATTGTGTATCCACTAAGTGTGGGGAGACGTGGGAACATGGGTTGATAGAAAAGGATTAAACTAATAAAATAATCAGAAATTTGGGAGCATGCTCATGTGAAACTAAAATAATTAAAAAAATACCATGTGCATTGAAAATGTTGTGTTTACGTTTCAAAAAAAATAATAAATAAAAAATCCCTTTTACATTAAATAAATGAATAAGGAGACAAAATCACCCCAATAATAGGTTTAGTAAAGGAATCAATGCACATTGAGGTAAAATTAAAATAAACTTGGTGCATGAGTATGTGACACAAAAGTGGGAAAATTATGGGAAGACTAGGATAATTTTAATAGAGTATGTATATGTTAGGTGAGATCTTAGACTAATCAAGGATTCAATTTATAGCTCACTTAGCCTCATATATATCCTCACCTTTACCTTGGCCCCATTACAACCTTGAAAAAGACCTCATGATATTTGTATGCAAACATTATATATTTGCTGATTGGTTAGATGAAGAACAAAGTTTTAGAAGGCATGAATAGAAAAGAATAGAGTGATCAACCCCAAACACTGAGTGACTAGAGAGTAAACACAAATCCAGTGAGGGTTCAGTAGCTCATCTCCATATATCCGAATTTAATTGTCTTGCAAGTTTGTGGATTCCTTTAACTCAACTCAATTGTGAAAGTGCTTTAACACGATTTAGGCTTGGCTATGCATATATGATTCTTTGAAAAATTTAACTCAATTTAGCCACATTTAAGCTTTATATATATATATATATATATATATATAGTGGATAATAATTAGAATTGCATGATTCATTTAGATAGCTTGCATTTAGAATAGATTGCATTGCATAAGATTCTACCATTCTACCTTCATTCTTTTCTCTTGGATTTAGCATGAGGACATGCTATTGTTTAAGTGTGGGGAGGTTGATAAACCCCTATTTTATCATTCATCTTGTGCTCAATTAAGTGTTTTTATCAATTCTTCACCCACTTATTCATATGAATTGCATGGTTTTATAATTCCTTCCTTATTTTATGATATATAAGAAAATATGTTTCCTATGCTTTAAAATTATTTACTTTAATTATTATTTATTACCATTCGATACCGTGATCTGTGTGTTAAGTAACTTCAGGCTTTATAGGGCAGGAATGGCTTAGAGGACAGAAAGGAAACATACAAAAATGGAAGGAAAGCACAAAAATGGAGTTTTGAAGAAAAGACAGCGACGCGCATGAATGGACGACGCGGACGCGTGCCTAGCACAGAACACAAGCGACGCACACACGTGGACGACAGACGCGTGCTTAGCGCAGAACGCAAGCAACGCGCACGCGTGGACGACGCGGACGCGTGCTTGGCACAGAATACAAACGACGCTGACGCATGACTGACGCGTATGCGTGACAAGGAAAAACTCCAATTGACGCGACCGCATGACCCACGCGCACGCGTGACGGACGCCACGTGCAGTAATTTGCAGAAGTTGCCCCCAGTGATTTTCGGGTCCCTTTTTGGCCCAAATCCAAGCTCAGAAACACAGAATATGAGCCAGAGAATGGAGGAATCGAAAAAGAGGATGGAAAATAACGTTCATAATACACAATTTTATGTTTTAGATGTAGTTTTAGAGAGAGAGAGAGAGGCTCTCTCCTCTCTCTTAGGTTTTAGAATTAGGATTTCTCTTATTTTATGGTTATTTTCTTCATACCAGGTTCAATGCTCTTTTACTTTTTATGTTTTCTTCTACTTTTATTTACTCTAATGATTTTACTTATATTTGACTCATGTTGCCCAATTGGCTTACGAACTCTTCATGTTAAGATTTGAATATTCTATTTAATGCAATTTGAGGTATTTCAGATTAATGATTGTTTTACTCTATTTATGATACTTTCAATTTAATTTAGATTTATTTTTCCCTTTTGGCTTTGGTTAAGTAATTGGTAACACTTGAGTTATCAGACTCAGCATTTGATTGAGATTTGTGAATTGCTGATTGAATTGGATCACTCTAAAGCTAGTCTTTCCACAGGAGTTGACTAGGACTTGAGGATCAATTTAATTAGTCCACTTGACTTTCCTTTATTTAGTAAGGGTTAACTAAGTGGGAGCAACGAACAATTCTCATCACACCTGATAAGGATAACTAGGATAGGATTTTCAGTTCTTACACCTTGTCAAGAGATTCTTTATTTATTTTTCTTGATGTTTAAATTACTTGTTCTCTATTTCAAAAACCCAAAAACATACCTTTTTCCATAACCAATAATAAATCATACTTCCCTACAATTTATTGAGAAGACGACCCGAGGTTTAAATACTTCAGTTATAAATTTTATTGGGTTTGCTGAAGTGACAACCAAAGTTTTTGTACGAAAGGATTCTCTGTTGGTTTAGAAACTATACTTACAACGCAATTAATTTTATAAAAATTCTTTACTAATAGAAAACCCGTTCGTCAATGATTCTCCTCCCTTTGGTGCCATTGAATAAATATCGAAAAAGAACGACACAACAACACCAAATCTAAAGGTTTGCTCGAACCTGAGCAAAATAAAAGAGAGCAAAGGGAGGGAGAAGGACACCGTTGGGGCTAAGAAGGAGAGAGGGTGGTGACGTTTGTGGAAGAAGTTGATAAAGGAAGAAGAGAAATAAGGAACAGAGGTAGGGACGGTGGGGGTGGAGTGGTTGTGGTAGGAATAGAAAAATAATAATAGAAATAGGACGAAAAGGGAGAGAGTGAGGAACGTTGGTTTAGAATAAGAAAAATGAAGAAGAAGAGGAAAGAATGTTGTTGTTGTGTGGAATAGAAGGAATAGAA
>NC_029788.2:27942486-27960473 GCF_000816755.2 Arachis ipaensis
GGGGAGAAGGGTATTGTGGGGGGTTGGGGGAATCTTCGGGAACGGCAGTGATGGGATTCGGGAGAAGGGTATGGGGAAGAAGAGAGATTTAATGGGAGAGGGAGGGTGTCAGGTTGGAGAATGAAAAAGGAGGAGAGAATTGGTGGTAGTTTGAATTCAAAATAAGGGAGAGAGGAGTTAGCGATCTCGGCGCTGAATGCCGGGTGGTTGGCGTTTGGTGCCATCCCTCCCGAATCTAATTCAAACAATTTCGTACTCTCAGCACTATATGCCAAGCCTCTGGCATTTGGCGACATCCCAAAAAAAGAAATTTTGATCACCCCTGGCGCTAGATACCCAAAAATGGTGCTAAACGCCAGGGGGTCTAAAAACTAAATGCACAAAATGACCACCCCTGGCATTAGACGCTAGCGTGGTGATGCATAAGCATCTAATACCCAGTTTCTGCTTATTTTCTAGTTAAATTTAGTTAGAATTTAGTAAGTTTAATTATATTTTAGTGTTAAAATCCTTGTTGGATGCTAATTTGAGTTGTATTGGTATTTTCATTATTTCAGGTGAAATTCAGGTGAATTTGGCAGAGTTTTGTGCAAAAACAAAGGAAGAAAGTGGATGTTGTCAACCTTGAACTCCTTGCATTCCAACATACATAACTTGTGCTATAGAGGTCCAATTGATACCACTTGAACAGCGTTGCAAAGTCAACTTGTAGAACTTTCTAACAACATTAATAGTTCATACTTTTATTCTAAAATAACTGCCATAAAGGGCACTAAACGCCGAGCCTGGCGTTTAGTGCCTAGGAAGACAGAACCAGCACCCAAGCCACTGCCAGTTTCTGGCGCTGAACGCCAGAAGTGCGGGCCAACCTCACCCAAGGGAGAATCTTTAGTGGGATTTATCTTTAAATTTTTATCTTTTATCTTATTTTAGTTATTTTTATTTTCAAACAAATTCTTTTAGATTTAGAATTTATTATTTTATTTTAGTTTCAAATCAAAATTAGGTTAGATATAAAAGGGAAAAGGTTTACCCCTGGGGGGCCAACTTCTCCTAGGAGGGGAATCCTCTCTCTTCCACATTTTTCAGAACCCTTGTTTTCTCTGTAAGTGATGAGCCATTAAACCTTCTTGGTTAAGGTTAGGAGCTCTGTTTGTTTCTATGGATTAAAACTATTACTTTTCTATTTTGATTAATGTACTGATTCAGTTTCAAGGATTACTTTTGTTCTTAATTTTATGAATCTGGGTGGAATGAGAGTATGACCTTTATTTTAGATGCATTCTTGTGACCCTTGGGAGAGGTTCCTCACCTGAACACAGCTTGAAAATAAATTCCTCCTAAATTGCTAATTACTTGAACTAATCTGGATACGTGACATATAATCTGTTTAGCTTTGGGTAATTAGGATTTTTGTAGCTATAAACTAGATTTGCACTTAACCCTCTAATTGGAATCAAGTCACCAAGAGATTAGCGGTTGATGAATGATAAAAAGCGAGCAGTTCTTGTAAGATTAGGGTTTAGTCAATTACAGTTTGCCATGAAATGAATCTTAGATGATTAAAATAGTTGGTAGGAAAACTTGATCCGAAAAAGTAAATATCTCCGATACCTTAACTGTTTCTCTCATTGATTTGTACATCAACCGCATTGTTTGCTTTCTTTACTCTTTATTTATTGTTTAATGCTCTTAAAACCCACACAATCAAATTTTTTATCCGCCTAACTAAACCAATCAGTCGACCATTTGCTCAATTCATCAGTCCTCGTGAGATTGACCTTTTCTCACCTGAGATATTACTTGAACGACCCGGTGTACTTGCCAGTTTAGTTGTGGATATTCTCAAAATCAGCACCAAGTTTTTAGCGCCGTTGCCCGGGATTGACTGTGATTGACAACTATCAGTTGTTTGATTGCTTAGATTAGGCATTTTTTATTTTTTATTTCTTTTTATTTTTTCTTTTACCTTATAATTTCAAAAAAATTGAGTTTTATTTTAGTTAAATTTTTTTAAAACTTTTTGAAATTAAGTTTGGTGTCCCCGTAGTAATTTTTCTTTTGAAAATATTTTTTGAAATACTAGTATTTTCTTTGTTTAATTTTTAAAATTATTAGTTTACCTCTTCTCATTTATTTTTGAATTTCTTTTATTTTTATTCTTCTTTATTTTATTTCTTTTCAAAAAAATTCTTTCTGTTCTTTCTTCTTTGCTTTCCTGTTTACCACATGGCGTGTTTAATTATATTTGGTATTTTATGTTGAGGAAAAATAATGAAGAGAGATCACATGGGTTACTATTCACACCCAAATAGTGATTCATATTATTGTGGATGGAGGAACTACCCGGATTTTGGTTGGCAAGGTCAAGAGCAAAGAGATTTCAATGTCCTATATCCTATCTATCAAGAGTCACCATCTCCTTACTCATATTAAGAATCATCATCTCCTTATTCATATCAAGAACTATCAGCTTTAGAGCTTACCGTGAAAGAATTAAGGAATGCTACTCAAAGTTACATACATGATATGAGAATGAGTGTCAAAAATATAGAGAGACATGTGGAGTTGATCACCAAGCATAGGGCAAAGGAACAAGAAAACTCCCTCACAAGAGAAGTAATG
Organism: Arachis ipaensis; assembly: GCF_000816755.2. Taxonomy (NCBI): domain Eukaryota; kingdom Viridiplantae; phylum Streptophyta; class Magnoliopsida; order Fabales; family Fabaceae; genus Arachis; species Arachis ipaensis. Next base: position 27,945,112 of record NC_029788.2, read on the forward strand.
CAAATTTCTACAAAAGAATGTGAGGAAATCATTTAAGGGAGTCCATCCTCCAGTGAATCAGAGAGCTACATGGGGTTGATTTAATTGAACCATCAATCAAGAAGTTCTTGATGAAGGGGTCCTTCCAAACACTACATAACACTCAAGCCCTGAAAAAGAAGAAGAGGTAGAAGTGCAAGAGCAAGAAAAAGAGGCCCTTGTACTAAGTGAAACCCCAATGAAGAAGGAAGTTGTAAAGGAGGAAAATAATTATAAGAATTTACACTCCAATGAAGTAGAGAGTGGCATAAAGGGTGAGTTCATTGAACCACCAATTCAAGAAGTTCTTGATGAAGGGTACACTCCACCCATTACACAACACCAAAGTCCTGAAATCAAAGAAGTGAAGGCAACCAAGGAAAGCACTGAAAAGGGGATTCTGACCAAGGAACAAAAGACCACATCCATGAAAGAAAGAAGGTCAACAAAAAGCAATCCAACTTCTATTCCAACAAGCACTGTGCATCAAGGTAGTAACAACAAAAGACAGCTTGTTAGGAGGAATTCAAATCCCGGGGAACTAATCTTCTCCTCTTCTCCCTTGGATTCATTTCTCTTAACCAACTGGAAGAAGAGGAAGAAAATTCAAGAATCAACCGTCAAGCTAGTGACGGTAAAGAAGCACTTATTAGGAGGAAACCCAACCATGAGTATCCTTTAGTTTTATTTCAGTTTGATTTTCATTTTATTTTCATTGATTTTCATAAGTTTTTCTAGGTTTAATCTTGTTTATGATCATGCACATTACTTAGAACAGGAACAGGAGGACTCAGAAGGAAGAACCGAATACCTTGGAGCAAGGAGCATTTGAAGGGCTCTGGCATTAAACGCTAGGCTGGGCGTTTAGCACCAGGAATGGAGCAAGAGATTTTGGCGTTAAATGCCAGGAGGGAATTTAACGCCTAGAATGGTGCTAATGAGTGGGCGTTTAATGCCTAAAATGGGATCTCCATCAAGAATTTTTACCCCTTCAAGGGCGCAATAGTTTTTCTTTGCTTGGGGACAAGCAAACTTTTTAGTTTGATGTTGCAGAACGAGCTCTCTATTTATATTATCATCAGTGGCACCAAAGGAAGGTAAATCATCTTCATGGAGGAGCACAGATTGAGGAGTAAAATGGCCACCATGACTGAGGTGGTTGAGTTTCATTATCTTCTGCCTATTTCATTTTCTATTTCTTAGTATTTTATCTTATTTTCTATTCTCTGTTTGAAAGCCTTTACATGATCAGTAGTGATACTTTATTATTTTTCTAGTTCAGTTATTTACTTTGTTATTTTACATTTATCTTGAAAAAAAATTGTCTCATGTATTACTCAATAAGCTTGAAAAATCAAAAGAAAAAGAAAAGTAGTAAAATGCATGAGACTTGAGTTATATATTATGAGTTACTCTAACTACTTTGATGTGGTGGTACTATTTATGATTCTGAATGTATTAATTGAACAATGCATATTTGATAGTTAAGTTGAGAATGTTGATTCCTGAGGTAAGGGAACTTAGAGAAGTATTATGGATTCTCTAAAGTAAGTATGAAATTGGTCCTTGAAGCAAAATAAATAGCAAAAAGAAAATAAAAATAATAAGTAAGGTCCAAAGCTTTGAGCATCAATGGTTAGGAAGGTCTAAAATGATTAAAAGCTCAAATGAGTTGTTTTCCTAACTATATGCTTGTAGTATGAATGTGTCAAGTAATCCTTGAGACAGAGCACTAAGGTAGCATTTATTTTCGGAGACAAGACACAGAGACATGGACAACGAATGTTTAAAAAGCATTTGAAGGAAGAGACATGGACACTGAACACATTGTCTCCAGGACAATTTTTTATATTTTTGTGTCCACTCTTGTACAAAGGACAATGATGGACATAGGATTTGGGAAGGTGGACACGGAATTTTTTATGAAAATTTTTTTCCTTTTTGTCCAAAGATATTTTTTATTATTCTACTATTATCCCTTCTTATTTTCCTTAATTTGAGCTTCTTCTCTACTCTATGTTATTCTTTTTTCTCTTTTTTTTCAGATACTCTCTTCTTTTTGTAGAATTTCTTACTTGGCTGGATAATTCCTTCCTTCTTATGTTATTATTATTACTTCAATACCATTTTTACCTTGTTAATTCATAGACCAATTCTTCTTGTAATCTTCTGTACTCCTACGTACTCTCATTTTCTATTAAATTAGTTTGTATTTAATGTGGAAAATTTGGAATCACATGGCTATTTTAGTCATTTCATATAATATTTTAGTCTTGTCCATATGTATCCAAACATAATACTAGATATTACATTAGTATCTTGTATACCGTATCTAAACACAATACACAAAGGATAATTTTTAGTGTCTCTATTCTATTGTCTCTGTCTTAGTGTCCTGTTATGTCATATCTCCAAAAACAAACACAGCCTAAGAGTCGAGACCAAGTGAAATTACAGAGTATGCCAAAGGATCTGAGCACCACTGTCTGGGAGAAATAAAAAGAAAAAAGAACTCAAAAGAGTTTCCTAGTTAAGTGCTTGTGGTGTTGTTGTATCAAGATAAGCTTGAAGATAAAACACTTAGAGTCACCGCTAGGCTCAAGGTATAAAGTACCAAAGGAAAAGAAAAGAAAAAGTTGTGTTCAAGGATCAATTAGAGCCTAAAGAAGAGAACCCATAATATCATCCGAGTTCTAGTTCTAAAGGATATTAACATCTCTGAGCTTCAAGGGATAGTGAGATGCCAAACTTATTCAAAATTATAATGTCATTGGGCCCACTCAGTGATTAGACAAGAGCTTAAATAAACACTCAAGTCTTAGGCATTTTCTCTTCTCAGCCATATATTGTTTTTAGTTGCTTGAGGACAAGCAATAATTCAAGTTTAGTGTTGTGATGCGTGAGCATCTTATACCCATTTTCTGCTTATTTTCTAGTTAAATTTAGTAATTTTAATTATATTTTAGTGTTAAAATCTTCGTTGGATGCTACTTTGAGTTGTTTTGGTGTTTTCATTATTTCAGGTGAAATTCAGGCAAATTTGGCAGAGTTTTGTGCAAAAACAAAGGAAGAAAGTGGATGCTGTCAACTCTGACCTCCTTGTTCTCCAACAAGCATAACTTTAGCTACAAAGATTCAATTGACGCGGTTCTAACGGCGTTGGAAAGTCAACTTTTAGAGCTTTCCAACAATATATAATAGTTTATATTTTTATTCTGGAATCACTGCCATAACGGGAGCTAAACACCGAGCTTGACGTTTAGCAACCAAGAAGACAGAACAACGCCCAAACCACTGCCAATCCTGGCGCTGAACGCCAGAAGTGCGAGCCAACCTCACCCAAGGGAGCATCTTTAGTAGAATTTAGCTTTTAATTGTTATCTTTTATCTCATTTTAATTATTTTTATTTACAAATAAAATCTTTTAGATTTAGAATTTATTATTTTATTTTAGTTTCAAATCAAAATTAGGTTAGATATAAAAGGGAAAAGGTTTACCCTTTGGGGGCCAACGTCTCTCGAGAGGGGAATCCTCTCTCTTTCGTATTTTTCAGAAACTTTTTTTCTCTGTAAGTCATGAGCCATTAAACCTTCTTGGTTAAGGTTAGGAGCTCTGTTTATTTTTATGGATTAAGACTATTACTTTTCTATTCTATTTTAATTAATGTACTGATTTAGTTTCAAGGATTATTTTCGTTCTTAATATTATGAATCTGAGTGGAATGAGAGTATGACCCTTATTCTAGATGCGTTCTTGTGACCCTTGGGAGAGGTTCCTCACCTGAACATAGCTTGAAAGTAAATTCCTCCTAAATTGCTAATTACTTGAACTAATCTAGACACGTGACATATAATCCGTTTAACTTTGGGTAATTAAGGTTTTTGTGGCCATAAACTAGATTTGCACTTAACCCTCTAATCAGAATCAAGTGACCAAGAGATTGACGGTTGATGAAGGTTAGAGGAAACTAATTCACTAAGAGATTAGGGTTTAGTCAATTACAGTTTTCCATGAAATGAATCTTACCTGATTAAAATAGTTGGTAGGAAAACTTGATCAGAAAAAGTAAACATCTCTGATACCTTAACTGTTTCTCTCATTGATTTCTACATCAACTGCATTGTTTGCTTTCTCTACTCTTTATTTATTGTTTAATTCTCTTAAAACCCACACAATCAACTTTTCTGTCTGCCTAACTAAACCAATCAGTTGACCATTATTGCTCAATCCATCAGTCCTTGTCGAATTGACCCTCACTCACCTGAGGTATTACTTGGAAGACCCGGTGCACTTGCCGGTTTAGTTGTGGATATTCTCATAATCCGCACCATGTGGCAGTAAGCTTCCCCCTTTTTGCGTGCACCCTAGTGTTAGATGCCCAGAATCGGTGCTAAACACTAGGGTGGCAGTAGCCAATTCTTGTTTTATATGCCCCTGTGCTAAACGCCCAAACCCGGTGTTTAACGCCGAACCACTAGAATCCAATTTCCTCCTCACAGAGCTCCCAGCTCCATTCCAAATGCACCTGTTCCTGTTTTATGCAATGTACATAACTCAAACGGAGCTAAAAACAAGGAAAACTATGAACTATGAAAACTAAACGAATAAAATGCAAGTAAAGGATACTAAAGGCATTGGATTGCTTTCTAACAAGTGCTTCTTTAACGTCACTAGCTTGACGGTTCATCTCTGCTATTAAGGAGAAGGTTGATCATATTGCTTCAATTTCTCCCCTCTTATTGTGAACTTTCTCCCTGTATCCTCAAGGAGTAACTCAATATTCTCAAGAGAGAGGATCCTATTTACTGTGCACGACAATGATGGATGGTGAGTCAACACCACTTTCAATCCTGGTGAGAAATCTTTAGTAGGTATCTTCTTGTTTCTCCACCCCCTGGGCACTTTTTTCCTGGGAGCCTCCTTCAGAATTGATGCCGCACACCCAAAACCAAACTTAGATTTGATGTCAGAAAGAATTTTATTGGTTTTCACTATAGAAGATTTGGATTGTAACTCATATTTGGTATCATCAGGTGGTTCCTGGAGAGTTAGATTAGTGGACTCAGTTTTGTACGTTTTTCTCCTCTTCATTGGAATGATGTGAAGTTTTGAAGTCATGAAAGACTAAGCGCTCATCATGCACTCTCAATATTAATTCACCTTTTTCCAAATCAATGAGAGATCACCCAATGGCTAGGAACGGTCTTCCTAGAATGATAGAGAAATTTTCATCTTCCTCCATGTCAAAAATCACAAAGTCCGTTGGGAGGAAGAACTTTCCTACCTTAACCAAAACATTCTCAACTACCACATGTGCCTACCTTACAGATTTATCTGCCAATTGAAGAGCTATTTTTGTACGTTTTACCTCTTAAATTTGTAGCTTTTTCATCACAGAGAGTGACATCAAATTGATGCTCGCCCCTAAATCACACAGTGCTCCTTCAAAGGTGTAGTTGCCAATAATACATGGCATTTAGAAACTTCTGAGATCAGGCTTCTTACTCAGCAGATTCCTCTAAATGAAAGCACTACACTCTCTGGTTAGTATCACTGTTGGTTTCCTTTCAGAGATCCTTTCTCATATAACAACTCCTTCATGAAGTTAACATACATAGGCATTTGTTCAAGAGCCTCTATGAATGGAATATTGATGTGTAGTGCCTTGAATACCTCCAAGAGTCTAGAGGCTTGCTCATTCTTGTGTTCAGGCGCTAAGGTCTCCACCTCGGGTTGCTCAATCTTGGTGTGTGCAGCGAGAGAGAAAGTGGGCTCCTCAAGGTCTCTGGCTTTCAGCATACTTTCTTCAGTTGGTCCTTCATTAATAAAGGGTTGAGTATTCACCTCTTTCTCACTTATCACATAGATGGCCTTACATTCCTCTCTTGGATTTGGAATTGTATTACTGAGAAATGTATTATGAGGCCTCTTAGCAACTTGCTTGCTCAACTGTCCCATCTAAACTTCCAAATTTATAATTGTAGCCCTGGTTTTTTGCATGAAACTATGAATGGTCTTGGAGAGTTCAGCTAATGCTGCCTCCAATGATGTGGTGTCCTGAGCATATAAGGGTGAATTGTGTGATTGAGAAGGTTGATGTTGCTGGTTGAAAGGATTTTGTCAATAGAACTGGTTTTGGTGGGGGTTGTTGTTGTTGAAATTGGACTGCCTTTGATTCTGATTTTTCCAGCCAAAATTAGGGTGATTTCTCCCTCCCGGATTATATGTCTTGAAAAAGGGATCATTATTATCTGGTCTTGAAGAATTACACATGTAATTAACTTGCATCAGGAGGGGTTTGCTCATAACCAAAGCTTCCAAATTGAGACACTCTACCATTCATATCAAAAGAAGTATCTTGGATAGTAATAGATGAGACTTGCATACCTCTCAAGTGTTGAGTGATGGCATTAATATGCTGAGACATAGCTTTGTATTAAGCCAAAATAGCATTAAGTCATCCAACTCCATGACACCTTTCTTTATGGTTCTTTCTGAAGAATACAAGTACTGATTGCTGGCCACCATCTCTATCAAATTCAAGGCCTTATTAGTGGTCTTCATATCCAAATAACCTCCTGTAGAATTATCTAGAGAGAGCCTAGAAGCCGGAGTGATACCATTATGCAAAATATGTAATTGTACCCAGTTCGCAAACATGTCCAAAGGGCACTTTCTCACCATAGCCTTGTATCTCTCCTAAGCTTCATAAAGAGACTCTCTTTCAAGCTGTCTAAACATCTGAATGTCAGTTCTCAACTTAGCCAACCTCTGAGGTAGAAAGAATTTAGTTAAGAATTTACCAACCAAATCTATCCAGGTTGCTATACTTTCTTTAGGTTATGTCTCAAGCCACTGACTAGCTTGGTCCTTCGCAGCAAAAGGGAATAAAACCAACCTATAGACATCGGCAGGTACCCCATTGGTCTTGACTGTATCACATATCCTCAGAAAATTGGATATGAATAGATTAGGGTCCTTCTGAGGGCTTCTACTGAACTGACAATTTTGCTAGACTAAAGAGACGAGTTGATGTTTCAACTCAAAGTTGTTGGCATGCACAACCGGTGGCACAATGCTTTCCACACAATTCCTAGGATTGGGATGAGTATATGACCTCAGAGTTCTTCTGACTGGTGGGACATTGTTGGGGTTATTGACCACTAGATTATCAGTATTATCTGCCATACTGAATTCAGCCTCCTCTTCAGACTCGTCCCTAATGATCTCTTGAACCTCTGGAGCTCTAACTTGTTTTCTTTGCTTTCGAAGAGTCCTTTCAATCTCAGGGTCATACAGAAGATGTTCTTTATTCCTGTTTCTCAGCATAAACAACTAGAAACAAGAAAAAGTAGGATTCTCAATATTATAGTGAAGAGAATCTCAATGAGGCGCACAAAAATAAAAGAGAAAAAACTAAAATAAAATAAATAAAGATAAAAGGGGAAAAAATTAAGGCAAAATCAAATTAAAAAGAAACAAAAATTTAAGAGGAATAAAAAATAAAAATAAAAATAAAACAAAGAAAATGTCTGATCTAGGTAACTAATCAATTGATAGTTGTTAGTCACAGTTAATCCCCGGCAAGGGCGCTAAAAACTTGATGAGGGTTTTCAAACCACAACTTATTGGCAAGTGCACTAGGTCATACCACGTAATAAACTTGGGTGAGAGAGTGTCGACCTACGAGGATTAATGGACTAAGCAAGCAATTATTTATTAGTTGTTCTAGTTAGGCAAGTTGCAATGAGAGTTGTGAAGATCAAATAGCAAAAAAATCAATAAACTAAGAAAACCGAATAGTGAATGGTTGAGAAAACGGTATGAGAATAGAGTTAAGGCTTTGGAGATGTTTAAATGTTAAGATTAATGTTCAATGTCGACTACCTTGATCATGCAATGATTACGTTTATGGCAAACCCTAAGTGATTGAATTTCTATTCCTAGGCAATCCAAGCTCCTCAATAGAATTCAAGTTAGATAAGAGTTATTTTCCAATAATCACGAATACATAGGATGAAGAACGAAACCAATTCTTAAACAGTAATCAATGCATTGATCAAAAGTAAAAGAACAAATAATTATTAATCCATCAAAGTAAACAGAGCTACTAACCATAACAATGGAGGTTTAGTTGCTCATAGTATAGAAAAAACCCTAGCAGAGAAAAGTGTAAAAGTACGAAATAAAAATTAGGAGAAGATAGGTCCCCGCGTGGGCGGATCTCAATCCTATTTATAGTCCTAATTAAAATTGATTTGAAACTTAAATTAAAACCTAACAAATCTTTTCTAATTGTTATTTGATTTGAAATCAAATCATTAAGCCTTTGGTTGATTCCTTGCAAATATGTGGTCCCCATTCTGATCCTCACTATCGGCGCTAAACATCGATAACTGGGCATTTAGCGCCAGCCATCCAGAATGGTTACATGCAAGATAAGGTCCTCGCTGCTAAACACTGATGAGTGGGCTTTTAGCACCCATTATCCAGAAACTTGGCACGAATTATGAAGCCCTTGGCCCTAAACGCCGAGTCGTAGCCTTTAACGCCCACTGTCCAGAGAAGAAATTGGCTTGTTACGCTCTTTGCAGTCGTGCGTACATGCAGCCTATGTGTACGCATGACTTTCTTTGCTGCTCCAGTGATAGGTACACATACATGATGCGTACGCATGAGCCTCTGATGCACCACTATTTCGTGGTGCATTTTATCTTGAATTTAGGGGATTTTATCACCTTTTCCCATATTTATTCACTAAAATAGCATAATTTTGTATGTTCTTCCTAATTTGTGCTTAAGAGTAAAACATGCTTTTTAGGCCCTTAATTGGTTAATTTTAATTCACCTTTGATTCCACTAGATGCCTTGATGTGTTTGTTAGTGAATTCAGGTTCAAAAAGCTAGGAATGAATCAAAGGAATGAAGAGAAAAGCATGCAAAGTGGAGAAACCATTGAAAATCAAGGATTGGGAGTGCGTTCACCGACGCGCACGCGTGGCTTACGCGCATGCGTGAATATGGAGTCGCATGGCGACGCGTACGTGTGACATGACGCGTACGCATGGGAAGTAAAAATGCGACACGTACGCATGACCCATGCGTACACATCGTATCTTGCACATGACCTCATTAAAGTGAAAACGCTGGGGGTAATTTCTGAGCTTTCCAAGCCCAAATCCAACTCATTTTCTGAGCCTATTACATACAAAAATCAAGAGGAGTCAAGGGGGGAGCACATAGTTAGTTCTTCACCATGCTTTATTTAGTTTCTAGAGAGAGAAACTCTCTCTTCTCTCTAGAATTAGGTTAGATGTAGATTATGATTTCTTAGATCTAGGTTTAATTCATGCTTTGATTTACTTTTCCTTTTCAATTTCTTGTTCTTCTACCCTTGCTTTCTTAGTTTTGTACTTTACTCTTTGTATTTGTTTACTTTGTTGTTGATACACTCTTGTTTCTTTTATTTTTCTTTAATGCAATTTATGTTTGGTTTCCTTTATTGTTGATTTGAGTTGTTGTTGTTAATTTCCTTACAATTAGTAGTTGTAGATTTGAATTTCTTGCAATTTTATCTTGCTTTCTTTTTGTGCCTTCCAAGTGTTTGACAAAATGCTTGGAAGGATGTTAGAGTAGATTTTTGTGTTCTTGGCTTGGGATGGTAACTTAGGTGAATTTGAGTTGCTAATGTCCAAGTGATTGATGATTGGTGTCTATTGACTCTAGCTTTCCCTAAATTAATTAGTGAGAAGGTTTGGACCTATGGATTAGGATTAATGTAGCTCATTTGACTTTCCTTTACTTGTTAGAGGATGACTTAATGGGATTGATCCTTGCAATTATCATATTGTGGTTAGTAACAAGGATAAAAATCCTTGACCATCATTCCTTGCCAAGACCTTTTTAGATTTGAGTTTCATTTAATTTCTTGTAATTTATCTTTCATGTCTCTTATCACAAAACCCCAAATACTTGTCCCATAACCAATAATAAGAACACTTCCCTGCAATTCCTTTGAGAGACGACCCGAGATTTAAATACTTCGGTTTATTTTTATTGGGGTTTGTACTTGTGACAAACAATTTTTTTATTGAGGATTCTTTGTTGGTTTAGAAACTATACTTGCAATGAGAATTTATTTGTGAAATTCTAAACCATACGAAAAATCCGTTCATCAAAATGGCGTCGTTGCTGGAGAATTGCAAATGTGTGGCTTGTTATTGGTTATTGTACATATGTTAATATTGTGAATAGCTTGATTTTTGGATTGCTTGTTAGTCTTTGCTAGTTTAAGGATTTAGTTTTCTTGTTTCTCATTTGATTTTGTTTTCATTTGCTCTTGCTACTATGAATTCTCATCCTTTTGGCTATGAGTTTGGTTACAACTATGTTGTAGGAAATAGGAATTTCAATGAGGATATGCATCAAGGATGGAACAATCAAAGGTGGGAGGAGCCTCAAGCTTATGGACAACCCTCTTGGCAACAACATCCTCCGGTTTCGTATAGGTATAATTCCACTCCTTATGCATATCAATCTAACAGATGTGGTAATGTTCATTGTGGTTGTCAACAACCACCACCATATGCCTATGAGCCTCATTCTCAATATAGTCCTCAACCATACTCACAAGTCCCTTTTTACCAAATTCCCTCCTATAACCCTCATCCATCATATAACCAATCACCTTTACCTCATCCTTGTGACCATTATGAGAGAAAACCCATAGAACCAACCACATTTCGATACAATCACTCCCAAGGACCACAAATTCCATATATACCACCTCCATACCCTTACCAAGAAGAACCACCTTTCTATTGTGAACCCTTCCTCCCAAATAATGAACCCTCCTATCCACCCCTAGTCCCAATGGATGATTCTCTCACTTTATTCCTTCAAAGGCAAGAAGAGATGAAGAGGGAGGTACTAGAATTCATGGTCGCCTTGCATGAGGTGGTAAACCTATTAGCCTCCCAATGTTTGAGCATTCAAGGGACTCCCATGGCCACATGTGGAGAATCAAATGAAGAGCATAGCATGAAGGAGAGATTGGAAACTCCGGTGGAAAATGAGGATTGTTGCTTTGTGTTAGAACAATTGGAGGAACCTATGGTTGTTAAAGAAGAGGAAGAAGTGGTTGAAGACTTAGGAGATGCGGAACCCCCATGGGAATCTAAAGTCAAAGAAAACTCCTCCAAGAAGATTGAATTTGATGTTGAGGAGGAAAGTGTACAACCTCCAAGGCATATTCCATATGAAGATTTGGACGGGATAGAGCAAGAATTGAGTTTCCTTGGTGATGAAGATCAAGCATCAAAACTTCTTGGTGGTGAATCCTTTGAACTTGAAGAACCTTCTCCCGGTGAAATAGAAAGCAATGTTGAGGTAGATTTCTCTCATCCTCCCATTTATGATTTGAGTGATGGAGAAGAGTTGGATGGAATTGATGAACAAAGGATTGAAATTGGAAAATCTTGTGAAGAGATGGAGGTCCTTAGAAAAGGAAGGACGGGAGTTGAATACGCTTTGTCAAGATCCTTGGAAGCTTCTTTGCCTAGGTTGTCATCTACTCCTACATTTGAGTTGGTGAAATTCATCTCTATTAGCTTTATTGTCCCACTCGAATATGGCTTGCTTGAAACGGATGGTCAACTTAGGGAACTTTGTGGGATGAAGCACAAAAGAAAGATGTTTCATGGTTGGCGTTGGAAATCAAGGCTCATTTTGGTTGACACATCAAAGATGAGGTATGGTGCGCAGAAATTGTGATTACACTTTGATTATGTAAAATTCATTGCTCTTTCTTTCCCTGGTGATGGCGCCAAAAATATGATGCCAATACCATTGTTCACAACTTCGCACAACTAACCAACAAGTGCACTGGGTCGTCCAAGTAATACCTTACGTGAGTAAGGGTCGAATCCCACGGAGATTGTTGGTATGAAGCAAGCTATGGTCACCTTGTAAATCTCAGTCAGGCGGATATAAAATAATAATGTGGTTTTCGAAAAATAATCAATAAAATAGGGATAGAAATACTTATGTAAATCATTGGTGAGAATTTCAGATAAGCGAATAGAGATGCTTTCGTTCATCTGAACCTCTACTTTCTTGCTATCTTCATCCAATCAGTCTTACTCCTTTCCATGGCTGGCTTTATGTGATGCATCATCATTGTCAATGGCTACTTTCGATCTTCTCTCGGGAAAATGATCCAAATGCCCTGTCACGACACGGCTAATCATCTGGAGGCATCACCCTTGTCAATGGTTACATCCTATCCTCTCAGTGAAAGTGGTCAACGCACCCTGTCACGGCACGGCTATTCATCTGTCGGTTCCCGATCATGCTGGAATAGGATTCACCCTCCTTTTGCGTCTGTCACAGAAAACAGTAGTACTTTGCATTAGTCTTTGAGGAACAGCAGAGCTCTACACCTTAATCTATGGAGAGTAGAAACTCTACCGTTAAAATTACATAAGTGAAAGGTCCAGGCATGGCCGAGATGGCCAGCCCCCAAAACGTGATCACAGGATCAAAAAAACAATCCAGGATGTCAAATACAATAGTAAAATGTCCTATTTATAATAAACTAGCTACTAGGGTTTACAAAAGTAAGTAATTGATGCATAAATCCACTTCCGGGGCCCGCTTGGTGTGTGCTTGGGCTGAGCTTGAGTGTTTCACGTGTAGAGGTCCTTCTTGGAGTTGAACGCCAGCTTTTGTGCCAGTTTGGGCGTTGAACTCCACTTTGCAGCTTGTTTCTGGCGCTGGACGCCAGAATTGGGTAGAGAGCTGGCGTTGAACGCCAGTTTGCGTCATCTAAACTTGGGCAAAGTATAAACTATTATACATTGCTGGAAAGCTCTGGATGTCTACTTTCCAACGCAATTGGAAGCGCACCATTTTGAGTTATGTAGCTCCAGAAAATCTATTTTGAGTGCAGGGAGGTCAGAATCCAACAGCATCAGCAGTCCTTCTTCAACCTCTGAATCTGATTTTTGCTCAAGTCCCTCAATTTCAGCCAGAAAATACCTGAAATCACAGAAAAACACACAAACTCATAGTAAAGTCCAGAAATATGAATTTAACATAAAAACTAATGAATGCTCCCAATAGTTTTGTGGAGGAAAATGCATTTGAGGCATCTCCGGGATCTCATGGTGATGAGTTTTCTGCGCCTCTTGAGCTCCATGGATAGGCTCTCTTGCTTGCTCCATCTTTTAGTGATGGACTTGTGAGATGAATCTTTCCATCTTCCATGGCTCAGAGGTGGAAGCAATTGTCTTCCCTTTCCTCTTCCTGAGGTTTCTCTGGCCTTAGGTGCCATTAATGGTAATGGAAAAAACAAAAAGCTTATGCTTTTACCACACCAAACTTAGAATGTTGCTCGCCCTCGAGCAAGAGAAGAAAGAATAGGTGAAGAAGAAGAAGATATGGAGGAGATGGAGGGAGGTGTGTATTCGGCCATATGGGTGGGATTGGGTGGGAGAGAGAGAGATGTTGAATTTTGAAGGTAAGTGGGTGTATGGATGTGAGTAGTAAAGGGTTAATAGGGAAGAGTGTTTATTGGGAATAGAGGATGATTGAGAAGAGAGAAGAGAGTGAGTGGAGGTAGGTGGGGATCCTGTGGGGTCCACAGATCCTGAAGTGATCCTGTGGGGTCCACAGATCCTGAGGTGTTCAAGGAATTACAACCTTGCACCAAATTAGGCATGTAAAATGCCCTTGCACACAACTCTGGGCGTTCAGCGCCAGGTTGGTGCCCATTTTGGGCGTTCAACGCCCATTTGTTGGCCATTTCTTGCGTTGAACGCCAGAACCATGCTTGTTCTGGGCGTTCAGTGCCAGTTCTTCTCCAGGGTGCAGTTCTGGCGTCCAGCGCCCAGATGCTGCCCATTTTGGGCGTTCAGCGCCCAGACACTGCCCATTTTGGGCGTTCAGCGCCAAAACCATGCTCTGTTCTGGCGTTGAACGCCAGACAGGTGCTTCCTCCAGGGTGTGATTTTTCTTCTGCTGTTTTTGATTCCGTTTTCAATTTTTTATATTTATTTTGTGACTCCTCATGATCATGAACCTATAAAGACATATAACTAAGAAAAATATAGTTAGATAAATAAAAATTGGGTTGCCTCCCAACAAGCGCTTCTTTAATGTCAATAGCTTGACAATGGGCTCTCATGGAGCCTCACAGATGTTCAGAGCATTGTTGAGACCCTCCAACACCAAACTTAGAGTTTGGATATGGGAGTTTAACACCAAACTTAGAGTTTGACTGTGGGGACTTTGTTTAACTCTGCTTTGAGAGAAGCTTTTTCTGCTTCCTCTCCATGGATGCAGAGAGTGATCCTTGAGTTGTAAACACAAGGTTGTCCTTATTCAATTGAAGGATCAATTCTCCTCTGTCCACATCAATCACAACTCTTGTTGTGGCTAGGAAAGGTCTTCCTAGGATGATGGATTCATCCTCTTCCTTTCCAGTATCCAGGACTATGAAATCAGCAGGGATGTAAAGGCCTTCAACCTTTACTAACACGTCCTCTACTTGTCCATAAGCCTGTTTTCTTGAATTGTCTGCCATCTCTAATGAGATTTTAGCAGCTTGCACCCCATAGATTCCCAGTTTCTCTATTACAGAGAGGGGCATGAGGTTTATCCCTGAACCAAGGTCACACAAAGCCTGAAAGATCATGGTGCCTATGGTACAAGGTATTATGAACTTTCCAGGATCCTGTTTCTTCTGAGGCAATGTCAGTTGATCCAGATCACTTAGTTCATTGGTGAACAAGGGAGGTTCATCTTCCCAAGTCTCAATACCAAATAATTTGGCATTCAGCTTTATGACTGCACCAAGGAACTTGGCAGCTTACTCTTCAGTAACATCCTCATTCTCTTCAGAAGAAGAATACTCATCAGAGCTCATGAAGGGCATAAGGAGATTCAATGGAATCTCTATGGTCTCTAGATGAGCCTCAGATTCCTTAGGTTCCTCAGAGGGAAGCTCCTTATTGATCACTGGACGTCCCAGGAGGTCTTCCTCCTTGGGATTCACGTCCTCCTCTCCCTCATTGGGTTCGGCCATTTTGGTTATGTCAATGGCCTTGCACTCTCCTTTTGGATTTTCTTCTGTATTGCTTGGGAGAGT
The DNA here is from genome assembly GCF_000816755.2 of Arachis ipaensis. Taxonomy (NCBI): domain Eukaryota; kingdom Viridiplantae; phylum Streptophyta; class Magnoliopsida; order Fabales; family Fabaceae; genus Arachis; species Arachis ipaensis. Next base: position 27,960,279 of record NC_029788.2, read on the forward strand.
GCTAGGAGGGATTTCAGTGATCCTTTTACTCAGCTGGCCCACTTGTGCTTCCAGATTTCTAATGGAAGACCTTGTTTCATTCATGAAACTCACAGTGGCCTTAGATAGATCAGAGATTAAGTTTGCTAAGCTAGATGGGTTCTGCTCAGAATTTTCTGTCTGTTGCTGAGTGGATGATGGAAAAGGCTTGCTATT
>NC_029788.2:27961240-27985814 GCF_000816755.2 Arachis ipaensis
GTCTCTGGGTTAAGAGTCCAACCAGATTCTAGCTCTGTCTCTTACAGCAAATGGGAAAAGCATGAGCCTGTAGACTTCAGGATCTACTCCATTAGTCTTAACAGTATCACAGATCTGCAAGAATTCAGTTAAGAACTGAAAAAGATCTTCAGATGGAAGTCCATGAAACTTGCAGTTCTGCTGTATCAGAGAAACTAGCTGAGGTTTCAGCTCAAAGTTGTTTGCTCCAATGGCAGGAATGGAGATGCTTCTTCCATGTAAATTGGAATTAGGTGCAGTAAAGTCACCAAGCATTCTCCTTGCATTATTATTATTTTCGGCTGCCATCTCCTCTTCCTGTTCGAAAATTTCTAAAAGGTTCTCTCTGGATTGTTGTAATTTAGCTTCTCTTAGTTTCCTCTTCAGAGTCCTTTCAGGTTCTGGATCTGCTTCAACAAGAATGTTCTTGTCCTTGCTCCTGCTCATATGAAAAAGAGAGAACAGAAAAATAATAATAGTAGGGGTCCTTTTTACCACAGTATAGAGGTCCCAGTGTGAGTAAAAGAAAAGAAGAAGAAGAAATTCGAACACAGATGGAAGAGGGGGTTCAAATTTGGGTGAGATGAAGTGTTAGTAGATGAATAAATAAATAGAAGGACATGAGTGAGAAGGAGAATTTTCGAAAATAATTTTTGAAAAAGAGTTAGTGATTTTCGAAAATAGTTTTTGAAAAAGGTTAGTAGTTTTTCGAAAATTCAAATAAAAATTTAAAATAATTAGTTAACTAAAAAGAAATTTTGAAAAAGGGGGAAGATATTTTCGAAAGTTAGAGAGAGAGAGTTAGTTAGGTAGTTTTGAAAAAGGTAAGAAACAAACAAAAAGTTAGTTAGTTAGTTGAAACAAATTTTGAAAAGATAAGAAGTTAGGAAGTTAGAAAAGATATTTTGAAATCAAATTTTTGAAAAAGATAAGATAAGGAGATATTTTTGAAAAGATATGATAGAAATTAGTTTTTGAAAAAGATTTGATTTTTAAAATCACAATTAATGACTTGATTCACAAGAAATCACAAGATATGATTCTAGAATTTAAAGTTTGAATCTTTCTTAACCAGCAAGTAACAAACTTGAAATTTTTTAATCAAAACATTAATTGGTGATGCTATTTTCGAAAATTTGATATAAAAATAAGAAAAAGATTTTTGAAAAATATTTTTGGAATTTTCGAAAATAACTAAAAAATTTGAAAAAGATTTGATTTTTGAAAAAGATTTTGAAAAAGATAAGATTTTCAAATTGAAAATTTGATTTGACTCATAAGAAACAACTTGATTTTAAAAATTTTTGAAAAAGTCAATCCAAATTATTATATATTGCTGGAAAGCCCTGGATGTCTATTTTCCAACGCAATTGGAAGCGCGCCATTTTGAGTTCTGTAGCTCCAGAAAATCCATTTTGAGTGCAGGGAGGTCAGAATCCAACAACATCAGCAGTCCTTCTTCAACCTCTGAATCTGATTTTTGCTCAAGTCCCTCAATTTCAGCCAGAAAATACCTGAAATCACAGAAAAATACACAAACTCATAGTAAAATCCAGAAATGTGAATTTAACATAAAAACTAATGAAAATATCCCTAAAAGTAACTAGATCCTACTAAAAACATACTAAAAACAATGTCAAAAAGCGTATAAATTATCCGCTCATCAAGGTACAAAGATTTGGCTAGTGCTCAATTAGGTGGGTCTAGAAGGAGAATTTGGCACTTCATTGAGAATTCATCTTGCTTGCCACCCGGATGGTCTAATGAGAATCAACTTGAAGACGGGTGTCAAAACAAAATGTGGGATTCCAGATCGCACAAGGAGAATCAATTTTGGGAGCTCATTGTTTGTAAGGAATTCCATCAAGGCTTGGAGGTATTAAATTTGAAGAATGGAGCTCATTGGAAGTCCAAGCATTGGTGGATGTTCAAGGATGGTTTCAAGCACAAGCCACCTTGATGAGGAGCTCCCCATAAGTCCAACTTAAGGACAATAAATAAAAGTGCTAGGTGGGAGACACCCCACCATGGTAACATCTTTCCTTTTTCTCTTTTGTAAATATTGGTAAAATTAGTTTAATTTCATGTTTTGATTGGTTTGTTGAGTTTATTTGGTAGTTTGGTATGTTAAATAAGGTTTTATGGTGTTTTGGTAGCTATTTGGAGGTTTGGAATGCTTGGTTTGGTGTAAGAACACGGAAAATTTTTGAAGAACAAAGCACCAACCCACGCGTATGCGTGCCCCACGCGTACGCGTGACCCCAAGCTTTTCGACCATCCACGCGCACGGGTCACCTACGTGTACGCGTGGATCCGAAATTTCCACCTCCATATAAAATCCAGAGAGTTATGCCTACTTCATGCCTACTTTGTGCGCGAGGCACAAGCCTATCCACGCGTACGCGTCACTGATGCACTACTATTTCGTGGTACATTTTGTACTTAATTGAGTGGATTTAATCCACTAAACTCACACTTATTCATATAATTCGCATGTTTTACATTTTCCTTCCTAATTTTGTGCTATGATTGAAAACATACTTTTTTGGCCTTAAATTTGCTAATTATTAATCCTCTCTTATTACCATTCGATGCCTTGATATGTGTGTTAAGTGTTTTCAGGCTTTATAGGGCAGGAATGGCTTAGAGGATGGAAAGGAAGCTTGCAAAAATGGAAGGAACACAAGAAACTAAGGAGCTGACCAGCGAGGAACGACGCGTGTGCGTACTTGACGCGGGCGTGCGAAAAGCGAAATTGCATGGCGACGCGTGCGCGTATCTGACGCGTACGCGTGACACGCAAAGAAGACCATCGACGCGTACTCGTGACTAACCCGTACGCGTGACATGCGCCACGTGCAGAAATTGCAAAAAACACTGGGAGCGATTTTGGGCTGGTTCTGGACCCAGTTTTCAGCCCAGAAAACACAGAGTAGAGGCTGCAGAGTAGGATAATCATTCATTCATTCATTCACACAAACTTCCATTCACATAATTTTAGGTTTTAGATGTAGTTTTCTATAGAGGTTTTAGGATTTTTAGGTTTAGTTCTTCTCAAATTCTGAATTCTATCTTATTGCAATTTAGTTTCTCGTCTACTCTTATTTATTTTAGCACTTTAGTTTATTTATTTCCGTTGTTGATTCTTCTATGTTGCTATTTTAGTTTATGAACTATCATGTTAGATTTGATTTTCTATTTAATGCAATTTGATGTATTTCATGTTTATGATTGCTTTCTTAAATTTATATAATTGATGCTTGCAATTGGTTGTTTGTATTTTATTATCTCTTATTACTTTTCTATGCTTTTATAGTGTGCCTTCCAAGTGTTTGATAAAATACTTGGGAGGATTTTAAGTTAGATTTTTATATTCTTGTCTTTGGTTGAGTAATTGGAGACTCTTGAGTTATCAAACTCCTTTGTTGATTGATAATTAAAAGTTGCTAGTTGATTTGGATCCCTCTAAAGCTAGTCTTTCCTTAGGAGTTGACTAGGACTTGAGGAATCAAATTGATTCATCCACTTGACTTTCCTTCATAGTTAGAGGTTAACTAAGTGGGAGCAATGGACAATTGATGTCACAATTGATAAGGATAACTAGGATATGACTTCTAAGTTTCATACCTTGCCAAGAGCTTTCTTAATTATTAGTTTATTCTCTTATTATTTACATTCCTTGTTCAATCTTTCAAAAATGCAAAAATATACTTTTCTATAACCAATAGTAACATACCTCCCTGTAATTCCTTGAGAGACGACTCGAGGTTTAAATACTTCGGTTTAATTTTATTAGGTTTGTTTTAGTGACAACCAAATTTTTGTATGAAAGGATTATTGCTGGTTTAGAAACTATACTTGCAACGGGAATTTATTGTGAATTCTTTACTAGCAAAAATCCGTTCATCAGTCACCTCACGCATACGCGTCAACTCTCTGAATAACCCATCACGCGTACGTGTGACTCACGCGTACGCGGCGCTTCCATTTCACCACCCCACGTGCACGCGTCACATCATGCGCATGCATGGACAGCCCTGTTTCATCACCTTCTTTTCTTCTCTTCTTTCCATTCCTTTTCTTCTTCTCTCTTCTCTTCACTTCTTCCCTTCTCTTACCCATCATCCAACGCTACCAAACACCATTTATAACCATTCCTTTTAGATAGTTAGATGTTTAGTTAGTTTAGTTTTCATCAATTTTTTTATTTTACATTACAAGTGTTGGATTATTAATTTTGTTTACTGTATATTGCTGCTTATTACTAACTGAATGCTATTTTAGCATAATTGTTTTTGGATATTCATTGTTGGATTCTCTTGTTGAGATTGCAATGTATTACTTGGTTTTGAATTTTTCCTGCTTAACCTTTGTGAACACCAAGTGAATGAGAATTGCCTTTAAAGCATGTTAAATCTCTTTGAATTGCATGATTTGGCCACCATGTGATTTGAACCCTCTTTTTTTATTAGGCAATTTCTTGATGGATGTTGTGTATTTATCTTAATACATTGTGTTTCTTGATCATATGCATCCATATGTTTTTGGCTTGAATGCTCTCATACTTCTTTATTGCTTGTTCGGATGTCTTGACCTACAAGTTTAGAGCATCTCAAGCACATTAGGATGAGTGAAGTGCATGTTCCTTTTTGGTAACTGTGACATAGCTTTTTATGCTAGTGTGTGTTCTAGACCGCATGCATCTTAGAACTCACACACTTGTTTCATTAATGTCACACTAATTCACTCACTTTATTCTAGTAATTTACCTCATTCCAACAATTTATGCTTCCTTGCTTTTACATTTACTTGTTTTCTTATCTAGTCTCTATTTTTCTGGAGGATGCACCATAAGCAAAAACGGAAGCAGAAGAAAGAACACGCAGCAACTGGTTGATCCACCAACTGAAGGTGGCAATTCGGAGAGTCGCCGCACCCCCTGTTCATCTTTGAATGCACCAAAGACGGTGCAAACTTTTAAGTGTGGGGAGGTTGTCTGACCGAATCGGCGCTTTTGGGTGACAAATTTCTAATCCCAACACTTTTGCATTTCATATTTTAGGTCTTTTAGGATTTTTAGTTGCATTTTCTTATTTTGCATATATATATACATAATAAGCTTAATCAAAATAATGAAATTTTTTAAGAAATTTATCTATAGGTCACCCCAATTGATTTGAGTGAAAATTTGTTTTTGAACTTGCTTGAAGTATATATTGTGGATCATGTTTTTGAGCTAAGAATACAAGCATGTGAGATTTGAGCCTAATTGTGTGGTTACATCATATAACCACTTATTTCCATTCTTGTGTGCATTATTCTCTTTCTTTGATTGTAATTTTTTATTTGTTTGATTCTTTATGTCCATTATTTTGTATATACATGCATTTATATGATTGAGGCTATTATTTCAATTAGCTCACTTACCCAAATAGCCTTACCTTTTATCTTCCATTGTTAGCCAACTTTGAGCCTACTATTGACCCACTTTGTTCTTAATATTAGCATATTACAAGCCTTAAAGCGAAAAACAATAAATGTCCTTTATTTGGATTTTGATTAGCTTAAGCTAGTGAGTGTGTATCATTCAAGTGTGGGGAAACTTGGGACATTGGTTGAGAAAAAGGTGTGTTTTGTATTTTTATTGAAGATCTTGGGAAATGGGTACATACTCATGTGTTAATTAAATGTAAAATTATATGCATTGATACTTTTGTATATACTTTATTGCAAAAAGAAAAAAATGATAAAATAAAAAAGAAAAAAATATATCAAAAAAGAAAAAAATAGAAAAAGAAAGAAAAAGAAAAGTAATAAAAGGGGACAAAATGTCCCAAAGTGAAGCTCAATAATAATCAATGCATATGAGTTGTGATCAAGAAAAGAATGCATGAGTGTGTGAAAAAGTGAAGAATGGGTAGTTAGGTTTGTTTAGAATTGTATATGTTGCTATATAGGTTAGGTGAAAAGTTTAGGTTAATCAAAGATTCAAATTCTAGTCCACTTAATCATATGCACCCTACCTTTACCCTAGCCCCAGACCATTACAACCTTGTGGAAAGACCTCATGATATTTGTATGCATGCATGAAATAATTGTTGATTGTTAGATAAAAAACAAATCTTGAAAAACATGATTAGGAGAGAATTGAGTGGATCAACCCCATACACTTGAGTGATTAGAGCAGATACACATCCGGTGAGGGTTCGATTGCTCAATTACATGTTTTCACCTAGAATCATCACTTTTCTTGCAAGTTTGTAAAATCTTTAATAACTCAATTCAATTGTGGTTTGGCTTAGTTGTTAATACTTTTAGCCCTTATGCTTATATATATATATATATATATATATATATATATATTCTTAGAAGTTGATTTATTTTGACCAAGTAATTGCATCCATTTAGATAGATTGCATGTAGATAGATTGCATTTAGATAGTTTACATTAGAATAAATGATAATACCCTTTGTTTCCTTCTAGGTTTAGCGTGAGGACATGCTTGGTTTAAGTATGGGGAGATTTGATGCACCAGTATTTTGTGGTGCATTTTATTTTGAATTTAGGAGATTTTATCACCTTTTCCCACATTTATTCACTAAAATAGCATGGTTTTCTATATTCTCCCTAATTTGTGCTTAAGAGTGAAAACATGCTTTTTAAGCCCTTAATTTGTTAATTTTAATTCACCTTTGATTCCACTAGATGCCTTGATGTGTTTGTTAGTCAATTCAGGTTCAAAAGGCTAGGAATGGATCAAAGGAATGAAGAGAAAAGCATGCAAAGTGGAGAAATCATGGAAAATCAAGGATTGGGAGTGCATTCACCGACGCGCACGCGTGGCTTACGCGCACACGTGAATATAGAGTTGCATGGCGACGCGTACGCGTGACATGACGCGTACGCGTGAGAAGTAAAAATGCGACGCGTACGCGTGACCCATGCGTACGCGTCACATCTCGCACGTGACCTCATTAAAGTAAAATTGCTGGGGGCGATTTCTGAGCTTTCCAAGCCCAAATCTAACTCATTTTCTGAGCCTATTACATGCAGAAATCAAGAGGAGTTAAGGGGGGAGCACATAGTTAGTTCTTCACCATGCTTTAGTTAGTTTCTAGAGAGAGAAGCTCTCTCTTCTCTCTAGAATTAGGTTAGATGTAGATTAGGATTTCTTAGATCTAGGTTTAATTCATCCTTTGATTTACTTTTTCTTTTCAATTTCTTGTTCCTATACCCTTGCTTTCTTAGTTTTGTACTTTACTCTTTGTATTTGTTTACTTTGTTGTCGATGCACTCTTGTTTCTTTTATTTTTCTTTAATGCAATTTATGTTTGGTTTCCTTTATTGTTGAGTTGAGTTGTTGTTGTTAATTTCCTTGCAATTAGTAGTTGTAGATTTGAATTTCTTTCAATTTTATCTTGCTTTCCTTTTGTGCCTTCCAAGTGTTTGACAAAATGCTTGGAAGGATGTTAGAGTAGATTTTTGTGTTCTTGGCTTGGGATGGTAACTTAGGTGAACTTGAGTTGCTAATGTCCAAGTGATTGATGATTGGTGTCCATTGACTCTAGCTTTCCCTAAATTAATTAGTGAGAAGGTTAGGACCTATGGATTACGATTAATGTAGCTCATTTGACTTTCCTTTACTTGTTAAAGGATGACTTAATGGGATTGATCCTTGCAATTATCATATTGTGGTTAGTAACAAGGATAAAGATCCTTGACCATCATTCCTTGCCAAGACCTTTTTAGATTTGAGTTTCATTTACTTTCTTACAATTTATCTTTCATGTCTCTTATCACAAAACCCCAAATACTTGTTCCATAATCAATAACAAGAACACTTCCCTGCCATTCCTTTGAGAGACGACCCGAGATTTAAATACTTCGGTTTATTTTTATTGGGGTTTGTACTTGTGATAAACAAATTTTTGATTGAGGATTCTTTGTTGGTTTAGAAACTATACTTGCAACGAGAATTTATTTGTGAAATTCTAAACCATGCAAAAATTCCGTTCATGAGCCTCCTTTGCTTCTTCATACATTTTTCACCAATTCTTCATCATAATGCTACCTAAAATCAATTAAAAGCCACAAAAATGCAAAGTAGCATCCAATGGGATATAATCCACTGAAATCTTTTAATAAATCAACAAAATGCCATATAAATCATATAGAAAAGATATTAATGGTGCTCACGCATCAACTTTTCACATCTTTTCACAGGTAACAAATTTTGAGGAAAAAATTTTCTTTTAGGACGGTATGATGTGAAGACCTGATTTTTCTACTCCGTATATTCTGGGTTTTTTTCTAAAAACTCTTTTATTGCAAAATAATATGTGTGTCTGTGCTAGATAAATATTAGAACAGAGGAATTACACTTTAACTTTTCTCGCCAAGTTAAAATTTTTCTCTGTTTTAATTTTCCTGACGACGAGACTTGGTGGTTAAAAGTTTATCGTTAGAGTTAGTTATTCTACGGAATAATTATTATCACAAGTTAATCACCACCTCTTCAATTTTCTTTGAGGTATGATGAGCTAGAATTGTTGTCGGTCTAGATTTTCTTCCTAAAGAAACGAATTACTTCGTTGTAAGCATAGTTCCAAACCAACAAACAACCCTCACATCAAATTAAATTTATAGTTTTGTCACATGTACAAACCCCAATGAAAATTAACCGAAATATTTAGACTCCGGATTGTCTCACAAGGGATTGCAATGAAGTGGTAAATTATTGGCTATAAAGGGGCAGAGGGGTTTTGGTTTATAAGAGGAACAAGAAAAGGTAAATCAAGCAAGTAATTAAAGAAAGCACGATAAAGAACTCTTGGCTAAGACTTAGGTAATTGAGATCATTATCCTTGTCAACAATTCAAATATTGATAATTAAGAGGAACCGAGCTCATTAAGTCTACTCACTAAAGCCTTAAGTATATAATGTCTACTCCTAGGCTCGGAGTACGCCAAATGGCTTGATCAACATCAATCCATAAGTTCCAACCTAGCTACTAATTAACTTAGTAGTAGGGTAGAGTCAATGGTTATCAAATTGATCCCCAAGGGTTCTAGAATTGCCAATTCAATGAAGCTCATGGACTCAAGATCACTCAATCCCCTTAGCCTAGGCCAAGGGTCAAGAGAACTACTCAAAAACTATATGAAGTATTCTATCAAACACCTAATGTACAATAAAAGTAAACATCACAAAATGCTAAAATTAAGGAAACCCATAACTATCATAAGCGAGAAATCAATTATAGCAAGCAAGATCAACATAAAAGAAACATAGAAACATGAAATTGCATTAAAAGGAAATTAGATCTAACAATGTTCATCAACATAAAAGAGAGTAAAATGAGAAATTAACATTATAACTAAGAAAATCAAGAGGTAGAAATGAGAAATTGTAAAAGACACAAGATGAAATCAAGTAATTAATTCAAGATCCAAAACAATTTAACCTAATCCTAACCTGATTCTAGAGAGAAGAGGGAGTTTCTCTCTCTAGAAACTAACCTACATGATGCTATACTACCAAACAATTGCTCCCCTCCCCCTTTGCTTGGGCTTCAATTCTACATGAAATACACTCAGAAATAAGCTGGATTTGGGCCTGGGCAGCTCAGAAATCGCCCCCAACATTTTGCCTTTAAGTGGGTCACGTGCGAGTAACGGCGCATATGCGCCATGTGCGCGTGCGCGTCGCTTGGCCAACTTTTCTCATCTGCACGTACGCGCCACATACACGTACGCGTCACCATGCGATGCCACTTCTGCGCGTGCGCGTCTTGTACGCGTGCGCGTCCATTGAAGTATTTCCAATCTTTGTTTCTTCATGCATTCGCCACTTTGTATGCTTTTCTCCTCATTTCTTTCATCCAATACTTATCTTATGAACTTGAGATCACTCAACAAACACATCAAGGCATCGAATGGAATTAAAGTGAGTTAAAATCACCAATTTAGAGGCCTAAAAAGCATGTTTTTACACTTAAACATAATTTAAGGGAGAATTACAAAACCATGCTATTTCATTGAATAAATGTGGAAAAAGGTGATAAAATCCCCTAAAATAAGCACAAGATGAACCACAAAATTGGGGTTTATCAAATCTCCCCACACTTAAACTAAGCATGTCCTCATGCTAAAATCAAGAAAGAAGCAAAGGGGTATTAACATGTATTCAATGCAAACTAACTAAATGCAACCTATCTATATGCAATCTATCTACATGAATGCATCCACTTAGTCAAAACAAGTCAATTTCCAAGAATGCATATATAAGCACAAGGGCTAAGGCAATAGCAATCAAATCAACCCACAATTGAATTGAATCATTGAGAGATTTTACAAACTTGCAAGAAAAGATGATTATGGGTGGAAACATATAATTGAGCGATCGAACCCTCACCGGATGTGTATCCGCTCTAAGCACTCAAGTGTATGGGGTTGATTCACTCGATTCTCCCCTAATCATGCTTTCTAAGATTTATTTTTCATCTAACAATCAACAATTATTTCATGCATGCATATAAATATCATGAGGACTTTTCTATAGGTTGTAATGGAGTTAGGGTCAAGGTAGAATGAATATGGTCAAGTGAGCTTAAAATTTGAATCTTTGATTAACTTAAACTTCCCACCTAACCTATGACAACCTACATAATTCTAAACAAACCTAACTACCCATTCTTCACTTCTTCACACACACACACTCATGTATTCTCTTTTTGATCACCACACATATGCATTGACTCTTATTGAACTTCACCTTGGGGCTTTTTGTCCCCTTTTTATTGCTTTTCTTTTTCTTTCTTTTGTATATATTTTCTTTTTCTTCTTATATATATATATATTTTTTTTTCTTTTTGTTTTTCTCAATTTTTTTCTTTCTCTTTTTTTTTCTTTTCAAACTAAAATATATACAAGAACATCAATGCATATGGTTTACACATTATTAATACATGAGTATGTACCCAATTCTCAAGATTCTCAACACAAATACAAAAATACACTTTTATCTCTACCCAATGTTCCCAACTCTCCCAAAATCAAATGATAAACACTCTCACTAGCCTAAGCTAATCAAAGATTCAAATTAAGGGATATTTATTGTTTTTCACTTAGGCTTGTAATGTGCTACAATTAAGAACAAATGGGTTAAGCATAGGCTCAAGATTGGCTAACAATAGAAGATAAAAGGTAGGTGAAGAGAGAACTTTTGCGTGGTCTAGAAATTCGCAGATAAATCCTCGTTGCAGGTATAGCTTCTAAACCAACAAAAGTCCTTTCTTACAAATGTTTTGGTTGTCACAAGTAACAAACCCCTTTAAAATTGATAACCGAAGTATTTAAACCTCGGGTCGTCTTCTCAAGGAATTGCAGGGAGGTGTTCTTATTATTGGTTATGAGTTTTGTAAATTGGGGGTTTTTAAAATAAGGAGCAGGTAATTTAAATGACAAGTAAAATAAATAAATAACTATAAAATAAACTCTTGGCAAGGTATAAGAACTGGAAGTCCTATCCTAGTTATCCTTATCAAGTGTGATGAGAATTGGATTTTTCTCCCACCTTATTAACCTCTAACTATGAAGGTAAGTTAAGTGGATGAATTAATTTTTGAATCCTCAAGTCCTAGTCTTTCCTTGGGAAAGGCTAGAGTTAGTGGAAATCGAATTAATTCTTGAAGAATTCTAATTTTCAGTCAACACCTCGAGTTTGATAACTCAAGTGTCACCAATTACTTAACCAGAGCCAAAAGGAAGAAAATATCTAAATTAAATTAAAAGCATCCATATAAATAAAGCAAGACAAAATTAAATCTGAAAATACCTCAAATTGCATTAATAAAAGAAATCAAATCTAACATGGATATTCATAAATTAATTGAGAAAATAAATAAAAAGAAAATTGAACCTGATAAAAAGAAACAATCCTGAAAGCAAGAGAAATCCTAATTCTAAATCCTAAGAGAGAGGAGAGAACCTCTCTCTCTAAAAACTACATCTAAAAACATAAAATTGTGAATTATGAGCTGATTATTATGAATGAATGGATTTCCCCACTTTATAGCCTCTAATCTGTATTTTCTGGGCCAAAAACTGGGTCGAAAACAGCCCAGAAATCGCTGGAGAAGAAATTTGCCACGCTGATTTCTGTCACTGCCACGCGTCCGCGTAGAGCATGCGTTCGCGTCACCTAGCGTCAGAGCAACTATGGAATATTATATATCAAATCGAAGCCCCGGACGTTAGCTTTCCAACGCAACTGAAACCGCGTCATTTGGACTTCTGTAGCTAAAGTTATAGCCGTTTGAGTGCGAAGAGGTCAAGCTGGACAGCTTAGCAATTTCTCCAACTTCTTGTATTCCTTCCACTTTTGCATGCTTCCTTTCCATCCTCTGAGTCATTCCTGCCCTGTAATCTCTGAAATCACTTAACACACATATCAAGGCATCTAATGGTAATAAGAGAGGATTAAACATAGGGAACTTAAGGCCAAAGAAGCATGTTTTCAATCAAAGTACATAATTAGGAAGGCAAATGTAAAACCATGCAAATAGTATGAATAAGTGGGTAAAGAGTTGATAAAATCCACTCAATTGAGCACAAGATAAACCATAAAATAGTGGTTTATCAACCTCCCCACACTTAAAGGTTGCACCGTCCTCGGTGCATGCTAAGATGTACAAGTGGACGGGTTACTCCAACTGATGTCTTTCTCTATAGATTGTGCAGATTGACTTGCCTGTCTCCCCATATAGAAGTTCTTCCTTTTTCCTTCCTCGGTAGCCATCCTGAAAGAAGAGGAAAAGGGAGAAAAGTAACCCAGAAATAAAGATAAGAAAAATAAATAAAATATGGGTTGGTAATGCCAAATAGTAAAGGTCTCAATTACATGGTAGCTACAACATGCAGTGAGAAAACAGTAGAAGCATATGGCATCTCAATAGTGCAAGAATTGCAATAATAGGGAAGAGGGTGTGGGTAATGCAAAATAGTGTAGGTGCATATCAATGCAAAAGGAATATCAATATTATAAAAATTAGCATTGACTTATGAATAATAATACCTAACAGTGTAAAATAAGTCACTGAGCACCAAAATAATATCAGAAAAGACACAAAGTTGAATATGAACAAGTAACACCAATGAAAAAATAATAAATTTAGAAAAGAAAAGAAAAATATGCACAAAATTAAAATGCAATGAATGAAATATGCAAATAAATTAAGTAAAATAGAATGAAGGTGAAAAGGAATGAGAAGTGAAAGAAATAAAGTAAGAAAGAAAGAAGAAAAAAGAAAAGATAGAAGAGATTAGGATTAGAAAAGAAAAGACAAGATAATTGGCGTTGTTCTGGATAAGTTGTACAGCGCAGGCGACGCAGACGCGTGGGTGACGCGGTCGCGTGGTGCGCGATAAGGTCAGGTGACGCGGACGCGTGGGTCACGCGATCGCGTGGCCTGATTTGTGCGATTGGCGCGAGTGCAGCCTCGCGTTCGCGCAACTCTCTGTTTGAAACTCTTTTCGCCAAATATTTTTGGGTGACGCGGTCGTGTGGTTGACGCGATCGCATGGATGGCCAATTTTGGAAAACGACGCGGCCGCATGGAAAACTCGTTCGCATGGGAGGGCTTGGGCATCCAGCACGAGTCCAACCCCATTCCAGCCCAACATACTGCCATACACCCCTTTACGTCGATTTTACAGAGCCACGCGTTCGCGTGGGTGATGCGGTCGCGTGGGAGGCATTTTTTCCACATGACGCGGATGCGTCAGCGACGCGGTCGCGTGGATTAATTTGTGCCAAAGGCACGCCTCCAGCCACACTTTCGCGTGACTCTCTGTTCAATTTTCTTTTCTTCAAAACGCACTGGTGACGCGGACGCGTCAGCAACGCTGCCGCGTCGCATGCGTGCTTTTCTTTTTTCTTTTTTTTTAATACAGTATGCAGAATGCAATGCTAATATGAACGTTATGCATGATTCCAGGTCCAATCAAAACTAAAAAAAACAAACAAAACAGACTAGAATTAAAACTGAAAAAGGGACGATCATACCATGGTGGGTTGTCTCCCACCTAGCACTTTTAGTTAAAGTCCTTAAGTTGGACATTTGGGGAGTCCTTTGTTATGGTGGCTTGTGCTTGAATTCATTCAGGAATCTCCACCAATGTTTGTGATTCCAATGGCCTCCGGGATCCCAAATTTTGTTTCTACACCCGTCTTTAAGTTGATTATCATGATTCCATCCGGGTGGTTCAGCTTTAGAATTCTTAGTGAAGCGTCCAAACAACTTCCTAGACCCATTCAATTGAGCTATAAACCAACCTTTGCGTTTAAACTTAAAGCTTCCAACCATAATAAACCTTGCAAGACAATTCTTACCTCTGACCATCTTTCTCTTACTCTTAATGCCACAAAGAGCTCTAAGTTGACCATCCGTCTCCAGTAGCCCATATTCAAGTGGAATTAGAAAGCTAAGGGATATGAATTTTATCCACTTGAATGTTGTGAAGGATGATGGCAACTTAGGGGGAGGTATTTTTAACGAATTTGCAAGCTCCACTCCCTTGTGCTCTTCTCTGACAACTTCCACCTCTTTGCAAGTTTCTTCAATATCAACCTCTTCCTCTTGGTAGCTTTTCTCCAATTCAATCTCTTCTTCATTGCTCACCAAGGGCATGGGAGGCTGTACTTCTTCTTCTTTAATCTCCATCTCTTGATCGACCTCTTCCAAGTCCTTAACCATGACATGCCTTGGAGGTTGTACACCCTCCTCAACATCAAATGCAACCGTCTTGGAAGGAGGTTCTATAACCTGACTTTCCCATGGAGGTTCAGCATCTCCTAAGTCTTCAACCACTTCTTCTTCTTCAATAATTCCGGCTTCCTCCACTTGTTCCAGTACAAATTCATGCTCCTTACTGTCCACTGGAGTTTCTAATGTCTCCTTCATGCTACGTTCTTCATTAGATTGTCCACATGAAGTCATGGGGGTTCCTTGAGTGTCCGAATGTCGGGAAGCTAATTGATGTATCGCTTGCTCCAATTGATGAAGGGTTGCATGAAATTGATCCACTGTTTCCTTGAGACGATCCGTTGATTCTTGTTCCGCTTGGGTATCATAAGTAGGACCATAAGGCTCTTAGATTGATGGATATGGATATGGTGCATATGGAGGTGGTGGTTCTTGGGAGTAATTGGGTTGGAATTGGGGTGGTTCTATATATGGTTCATATGGTTCATAAGGTGGTTGGTATGGTGGATGAGGATTAGGATCATATGAGGGTGTTTGGTGGTAAGGGACTTGTGAGTATGGTGGTCCAAAATCATGTTGAGGAGGTGGGTCATAGGTATATGATGGGGGTCCACCATATCTATCATCTTGGTATGCACCTCGGAATGGCTCTTGACTTAGCAGTTAGGTGGGTGTTGGTTGTCACGGAAGGGTCCACCATAACTGTTGTTTTGACATGCATTGTGGAATGGTCGTGGTCTATGGTATCTTGGAGGGTGTTGTTGCCTAAAGGGTTGATCAGATCCTCGTGGCTACTTCCATCTCTGATTGTTTTGACCTTGATGCATGTTCCTGTTATAATTTCCATTCCTTACAACAGCATTGGAACCAAACTCAAAGCGAGAGGGGTGAGAACTCATAATAGTAAATAAAAATTAAAAACGAAAATAAAAACAAATTTTAAATTAAAAGGTTATTGAAATTTAAATTTTGAATTTTAAATTTTTGAAATTTGAATTTTAAATTTTTTTTTATTTTTTTATTTGAATTTTTGAAATTCGAAATTTGAGTTTTAAATTTTGAATTTTTGAATTTAATGAGAAAAGAGAAAAACAATAAAATGACACCAAACTTAAAATTTTTAGATCAAAACGAAGAAAACAATTAAGAACAACTTGAAGGTGAAGATGAACACGAAGAACAACTTGAAGATCAAGATGAACACCAAGAACAAATTTTTGAAAAATGTTTAATAACTAAATAAAAACCAATAACCTCTTAATTTACAAAAAAAAAAGCAAAAATAAAAACAAAAATAAAAACAAATAAACAAGCAAAAAGCAAATATTTACAATAACCAATAATAAGGCACACGTTTGCAATTCCCCGGCAACGGCGCCATTTTGACGTTAAGATTTTTGCTATTAAAGAATTTTATAAAAATAGTCGCGTTGTAGATATAGTTTCTAAACCAACAGAAATCCCTTCGTGCAAACGTTTTGGTTGTCACAAGTAACAAACCCCTAAATAAATTGATAACCGAAGTATTTAAACCTCGGGTCGTCTTCTCAAGGAACTGCAGGGAAGTATGTTCTTATTATTGGTTATGAGTTTTGTAAATTGGGGGTTTTAAAAGTAAGGAACAAGTAAATTAAATGACAAGTTAAATAAATAAATAACTATAAAATAAACTCTTGGTAAGGTATGACAATTCGGAAGTCCTATCCTAGTTATCCTTATCAATGGTGATGAGAATTGAGTTTAATCCCACATAGTTAACCTTTACTAAACAAAAGAAAGTCAAGTGGACTAATCAATTTGATCCTCAGGTCCTAGTCGATTCCAAAGGAGAGACTATTATTGGAATTCGATTCGATTAGCAAAAATAACAATTATCAATCACGATGAGTTTGATAACTCAAGAGTTACTAATTACTTAACCAAAGCCAAAAAGAGAAAAATAAACTTACTCAAATGAAAATGTCTTCAGATTGGAAGCAATAGTAACATAAATATCAAAGAAAGCAATCATAAACTGAAATACCTCAAATAACATTAATTAAGAGAATCATATGTAACATGGAAGAATTCATAAATTAAATTGAGAAAATAATAAAAGGGAATATTGAACCTGATAAAGAGTTGGAATACTTAACTTGAAATAATAAGAAATCCTAATCCTAAAACCTAAGAGAGAGGAGAGAACCTCTCTCTCTAAAAACTACATCTAAACCATAAAAAGTGAATAATTGAAGACCTCCTTTTGAATGGATGCATTCCCCCACTTTATAACCTCTAATCTGTATTTTCTGGACTTGGATCTGGGCCAAAAAGGCTTCAGAAATCACTGGGAGCATTTTCTGCAATTTCTGGTGCGTGGCGTCTGTCACGCGTCCGCTTGGGTCACGCGGTCGCGTCATCTGGAGTTTTCCTTGTCACGCGTTCACTTCGGTCATGTGTCCGCATCATCTGTGTTCTGCTTAAGGCGCGCGTTCGCGTCAGTCATGCGTTCGCGTCGCTGCCTTTTCGCGCTGGGCATGCAGCCGCGTCGTCCATGTGTTCGCGTCGCTGCCAGTTTCTTCAAAAACTCCATTTTGTGCTTTCCTTCCATTTTTGTATGTTTCCTTTCCATCCTTTAACTCATTCCTGCCTTAAAGGATCTGAAACTTCTCAACACACAAGTCACGGCATCGAATGGTAATAAAGGATAATTAAAATAAATAATTTCAAAGCATAGGAAACATGTATTTTATATATATCACATAATAAGGAAGGGAAAGTAAAACCATGCCATTTACATGAATAAGTGGGTGAAGGATTGAATAAATCTCTTGAATTGAACACAATATATGTCATAAAATATGGGTTTATCAGTAGGCTATTTGGGTAAGTGAGCTATTAAAAACAATGGCCTCAATCATATAAGTGCATGTATACATAAAATAATAGACATATAGAATTAAACAAATCAAAGATTACAATCATAGAAAGAGAACAATGCACACAAGAATGAAAATAAGTGGTTATATGATGTAACCACACAATTAGGCTCAAATCTCACATGCTTGTGTTCTTAGCTCAAAAACATGATCCACAATATATATTTCAAACAAGTTCAAAAAAATTTTTTTTCAATCAATTGGGGTGCCCTATAGATAAAATCCTTGGAAAATATCATGATTTTGACTAAGCTTAATATATACATATGCAAGATGAGAAAATGCAACTAAGAATCCAAAAATGAAATGCAAAAGTGTTGTGATTAGAAATTTGTCACCCAAAAACGCCGCACAGTCGGATGACCTTCCCACACTTAAAAGTTTGCACCATCCTCGGTGCACTCAAAGATGAGCAAGGGGGTACGGCGACTTTCCGAGTTGCCACCTTCAGCTGGTAGGTCAATCGGTTACTGCGTGTTCTTCCTCCCGCTTCCATTTTTGCTTATGGTGCATCAATCATGAAAAACAAAATAAACACCGTAAGATGAGAAAATACAAAAGCAAGGAAGCGTGAATTGTTGGAATGAGGTAAATCACTAGAATTGAGTGAGTGAATTGGTGTGACATTAATGAAAAATAGGCGTGTGGGTTCTAAAATTGCACACGATTTAGAACACACACACACACACTAGTATAAAAAGTTATGTCACCATTGCACAAAGGAAACCATGCACTTCACTCATTCTAGTGTGCTTGAGATACTTTAAAAGGCTTGTAGGTTAAGGCAACCAAACAAGTAGTGAAGAAGCATAAAAGCATTCAAGCGAAAATCAAGCAATTGTGAAATTGGATAATGAATGGGCATTGATTGATGTGCAAGTAAACTTAGTGAACAAAATGGTGTAAAGAGCTCACACATCAAAAAATGATACTTATTGAAGTTGTTGCAACACCTAAGTGACATAGAGGTGAAACACACGAGTGCTATGGAACTTAGAGAAAAGAATATAGAAGTGAAAATCAATCACATAGCGAGCATGGTCCACAAAGCTTGAAAAGCTCAAAAATATGTCATTTGGTAAGCTTTCGATCCAATTTCTCAACCGCACAATTTCAATGCATGAAATAGGTGATATGAGTACGGGTAAATCATAAACAAGTATCACCTAAAAAATGCAATGATAATATACAATTGCCTAACAATAGATGATGAATACATGGTGGCCAAAACATGCAATTCAAAAAAGTTAAGAAGCTTAAAGGCAATGTAACATATACTTGGTGTTCAGAAATGTTCAACATGAAAACTCAAAACCAAGTAATAAATTGTAACCTCAACGAAGGAATCCAACAAGTACAATTAACAACAATGATGTTAAACTAACATCCTATCAATAAGCAGCAGCAGTAAATAACAAACAAGATTAGTAATCCAACACTTATAATGGAAAGCAAAAATTAAACAAAAATTAAACTTAACTAACTAACTAAAAGAAAAATGGTGTTATATGATGTTTGGTAGTGTTGGACGATGTTTGAAGGGTGGAAAGAAAAGAAGAGAAGAGAGAAGAAGGAAAGAAATGGAAAGAGGATGACGAAAAGAAGATAGTTGGATGCAGGACATTCCACGCATGCGCGTCCATGACGCATGCGCGTGGATTGGTAAAATGGAAATGACGCGTACGCGTGAGGCATGCGTGCGCGTCGATGGGTTATTTCAAGATCGACGCGTACGCGTGAGGTGTGCGTACGCGTGCATAGCCTTGCGCGAGAGGCACAAAACGGGCACAGTGCAGGCACAACTCTCGGAAAAATGGCTGGGGAGTGGAAAAATTCAATCCACGCATACGCATACATGACGCGTGCGCGCGGATGGCCGAAATCGCTTGATTCACGCGTACGTGTGAAGCACGCGTGCGCGTGGATGGTGCTCTATTTTTTCAAAATTTTTCTATGCTTTTGCACCAAACCAAGTATTCCAAACCTCCAAACAGCTACCAAAACATCACAAAACCTTATTTAACACACTAAAATACCAAACAAACTTAACAAATCAATCAAAACATGAAATTAAACATATTTTATCAATATGTACAAAAGAGAAAAATGAAAGGATATTACCATGGTGGGGTGTCTCCCACCTAGCACTTTTGTTTATTGTCCTTAAGTTGGACTTATGGGGAGCTCCTCATCAAGGTGGCTTGTGCTTGAATCCATCCTTGAACATCCACCAATGCTTTGACTTCCATTGCGCTTCATCATTCAAAGTTAATAACTCCAAGCTTTAATGGATTTCTTCACAAACCATAGGCTCCCAAAGTTGATCTTCCTTGTGCGATCCGGGATCCCACACTTTGTTTTCACACCCGTCCTTGAGTTGATCATGGTGATTTCCTCCGGATGGCAAGAGGGATGAATTCTCATGAAGGCACCAAACGATCCTCCTAGACCCATCTACTTGAGCACTACACCAATCCATGCTCCTCAATTTAGAGCTTCCAACCATAATGAGCCTAGACTTACAACGCCAACCACTAAACATCCTCCTTTTACGCTTAATTCCACAAAGCGCCCTAAGTTGGCCATCCGTCTCAAGCAAACTATATTCAAGTAGGATAATAAAGCTAAG
The DNA here is from genome assembly GCF_000816755.2 of Arachis ipaensis. Taxonomy (NCBI): domain Eukaryota; kingdom Viridiplantae; phylum Streptophyta; class Magnoliopsida; order Fabales; family Fabaceae; genus Arachis; species Arachis ipaensis. Next base: position 27,981,572 of record NC_029788.2, read on the forward strand.
AGTTAGAAGTTTTACCCACTCAAATGAAGGAGTAGATGACAACCTAGGTGGAGGAGTTCCCAACGGTCTTGACAAAGCACGCTCCACTCCCGTCCATCCTCTTCTAGAGGCGTCCACCACTTGGTAAGGTTCTTCAAGCTTTACCTCTTGCCAAGCTTCCTCAAGTTCAAGTTCTTCTTCACCAATGTCCTCAAGCTCTTTTCCATCACTCAAATCATAAATAGGAGGTTGAGTAAAATCTACCTCATCATCAATTCCAAGTATAGTGGAAAAGGATTCCTCAAACTCAAAAGAATCATATGTTGATGCAGAATCATCATAAATAGGAGGGCCTATTGATTGGAATACTTCTTTCAATTCTTCAATCACATTGTGTCTTAGAGGTTGTGCACTCTCCTCCTCAACATCAACTTCAAACTCCATGGAAGAAGGCTCTTCAATTTGTGACTCCTCTATGTACTCAACATATCCTAAGGTTCTAACCACTACTTCCTTTGGTTCAATCATCTCTACCTCCTCCTCTTGTTGCATTTCTTGCTTTAACTGCTATTCCTCACCTTGGAGCTTCAAATTCACTCACTCACTAAGCTCTTTGGTTGCCCCTCCATGTTCAACACTAGGAGTGCCTTGATCACGCAAGCTTAGGCAGGATGAGACTATGTTGCTAACGGCTTCTACCATGATAGTTATCTTCGCTCTTAACTCCTCAAACTTCTTTTCATCCTCCTCGTGTTGCCTTAAGATATGAAATTTAAGATCTCTCAATTCTAGCATGGGGGCTTCATCGGAAGGTGATGGTGGAAGAGATGGTTCATTGTTTGAGGGAAGGTTGTTGTAATTGGAAAGTGGTTCATATTGGTGAAATCCTTGAGGTGGTGTGTGTGAACTTTGTGGTCCATGGGAGTATTGGTATTGGAAAGGTGGTGGCTCTAGATATGGTTCATATGATGGTTGATATGGTGGGTATGGGTTAGGATCATATGGAGGTGGATGGTGGTATGAGGCTTGTGAGTATGGTGGAGGGCTATATTGAGGAGGGGGTCCATATGCATGTGGTGGTTGTGGTTGACAATCACAATAAGGGTCATCACACACATTGAATTGGTATGCATTATGATTAGGATTATACCAATAAGAGTTCGGAGGTTATTGTAAAGAAGGTTGTCCATAAGCTTGGGGCTCCTCCCATCTTTGATTTTCAAATCCTTGATGCACATCCTCATTGAAGCTTCCATTTCCTACAACATAGTTTGAACCACACTCATAGCCAAAGTGATGAGAATTCATAGTGAAAGAGAAAATAAAAACAAAAGCTAACAAGAAATAAAGAAAACTAAATCCTACAACTAGCAAAAACCAACAAGCAAACCAAAAATCAAGCTATTCACAATATATACAATAGCCAGTAACATAGCACCATTGCAATCCCTAGCAACGGTGCCATTAATTTGATGACGCTAGAATTGTTGTCGGTCTAAATTTTCTTCCTAAAGAAAGGAATTACTTCGTTGTAAGCATAGCTCCAAACCAACAAACAACCCTCACATCAAATTAAATTTATGGTTTTGTCACATGTACAAACCCCAATGAAAATTAACCGAAGTATTTAGACTCTGGGTCGTCTCACAAGAGATTGCAATGAAGTGGTCAATTATTGGCTATAGAGAGGCAGAGGGGTTTTGGTTTATAAGAGGAACAAGAAAAGGTAAATCAAGCAAGTAATTAAAGAAAGCACGATAAAGAACTCTTGGCTAAGACTTAGGTAATTGAGATCACTATCCTTGTCAACAATTCAAATATTGATAATTAAGAGGAACCGAGCTCATTAAGTCTACTCACTAAAGCCTTAAGTATGTAATGTCTACTCCTAGGCTTGGAGTACGCCAAATGGCTTGATCAACATCAATCCATAAGTTCCAATCTAGCTACTAATTAACTTAGTAGTAGGGTAGAGTCAATGGTTATCAAATTGATCCCCAAGGGTTCTAGAATTGCCAATTCAATGAAGCTCGTGGACTCAAGATCACTCAATCCCCTTAGCCTAGGCCAAGGGTCAAGAGAACTACTCAAAAACTATATGAAGCATTCTATCAAACACCTAATGTGCAATAAAAGTAAACATCACAAAATGCTAAAATTAAGAAAACCCATAACTATCATAAGCGAGAAATCAATTATAGCAAGCAAGATCAACATAAAAGAAACATAGAAACATGAAATTGCATTAAAAGGAAATTAGATCTAACAATGTTCATCAACATAAAGGAGAGTAAAATGAGAAATTAACATTATAACTAAGAAAATCAAGAGGTAGAAATGAGAAATTGTAAAAGACACAAGATGAAATCAAGTAATTAATTCAAGATCCAAAACAATTTAACCTAATCCTAACCTAATTCTAGAGAGAAGAGGGAGCTTCTCTCTCTAGAAACTAACCTACATGATGCTATACTACCAAACAATTGCTCCTCCCTTTGCTTGGGCTTCAATTCTGCATGAAATACACTCAGAAACAAGCTAGATTTGGGCCTGGGCAGCTCAGAAATCGCCCCCAGCGTTTTGCCTTTAAGTGGGTCACGTGCGAGTAACGGCATGTACGCGCCACGTGCGCGTGCGCGTCGCTTGACCAACTTTTCTCATCTGCGCGTACGCGCCACATACGCGTACGCGTCGCCATGCGATGCCACTTCTGCGCGTGCGCGCGTTGTACGCGTGCGCGTCCATTGAAGTATTCCCAATCTTTGTTTCTTCATGCATTCTCCACTTTGTATGCTTTTCTCCTCATTTCTTCCATCCAATACTTGCCTTATGAACCTGAGATCACTCAACAAACACATCAAGGCATCGAATGGAATTAAAGTGAGTTAAAATCACCCATTTAGAGGCATAAAAAGCATGTTTTTACACTTAAGCATAATTTAAGGGAGAATTACAAAACCATGCTATTTCATTGAATAAATGTGGAAAAAGGTGATAAAATCCCCTAAAATAAGCACAAGATGAACCACAAAATTGGGATTTATCAAGGTACCACTTCTGTTGAGCTATGAGGACCCCGAGTGGGAAAAAAAAATCTTCATGTGGGGAACAACCAGGACCCGTAGTTACGCGTTACATAATCGTGGCTTTCATTTTTCTGTACATAGTCTAGCGTTTGATCTAGACATATCCTATGGGTTTACCTTATCAGAGTTGCACCTGGCTGGTGGCCAGTTTCTATATCTGTATCCACTCAACGAAGTGGGACCACACTTACGGGACTTCTACATATTCTTGAGTAGGATCCAGAGTTGCCAATACATTTTTCGATACTAGCACTTCAGGTGGAGCCTATGCCTGACGAGCCTTGGGGACACCATGTTGCAGCCGCACAGGCCGCGCAGGCCGGACCCGCTGATTTTGCAGAAATCATCTGTAGATACCCTCAATTGGGTGGAGCAGTTAGAGACAGACTTAGCAGCTGATGTCTCTAGTTCTGAGAGACCTGGAGGAGTTTTAGGAGAGTCCCCCAATGACCATTCTTGAGTTGACGTTCTGACCTACTGTTTCTTTTGCGATCTTTTAGTGCAATTTCTCTCATCTTTCTATAAACCAAGTCTAGCTTAGGGGTCGTGCATGGTGGACTTATGTTATGTATATACTGCTTATTTTTATATATCTTACCTTGGATGATGTGGATATTGTATTTCGAAAAAATTAACCTTTACGCTTTTCATTGTCACGATAAATAAAATTTTTTATAACTACGCTAATCCGATAAAGGCCCATAATTGTATTTAATAATAAACCAAATGTCTAGAGCCTAGTAGGTTCTCACAATAAGTAACACTTGACGAGTGGCATTAGTCATGACATGTCAATAGTTGGATTCGTTACAAGTTGCTATTAGATTTGATTTACAAAGGAAGCTATGTATTTAGTAAATTCAAACTAGTTGTATTAATTTATATTGAATACAAATTATTTCTATACAAATCGAATTTAATTTATTCAATTTACCATGAATCACCTTAAATCAAGGTTAATTGATTCGACTTATACTGAGGAAGTGTAAATCGAGTTCAATTCTTTCTATTTATATAAAATCATGTAGAACATACATGCAACGAAAATCAAAATAGGATATTAGTGTAATTTTAAAACTAAAATAATTTATAAATGTGAATTATCCTTTTTACTTCTTATTTTTATTAAAAAATATATAAATACTATAAACTGATATTTTATTTTAGAAAAGAAATAA
>NC_029788.2:27985984-27988833 GCF_000816755.2 Arachis ipaensis
CACGGAAATAAAACTAGTATAGAATAAAAAGAAATTTAAACACAATTTTCTAGATACGAAGAATCGAAGATAATATAGATAATATTTTATTTTCTGGAATTACCCTAAATTGGTAGAAAATAGAAATCTCGACGCAGAACGACCTCAGCTTGACCCTTCACCCTTCTTTACTAACCCTCCTTTGCTTCAAGGCTATGGCCACTGCCCAAAACGGCACCGTCACAGCAACCACCATCACCGACGCAAACAATTCGACTCAGGAACCGGCCACCGCCCTCGGAGCCACGACTCCGGCGGAGAAGAGATGGCCTGGTTGGCCTGGGGAGTGCGTGTTCCGGCTGATCGTGCCGATGGGCAAGGTCGGCAGCATCATCGGTCGCAAGGGTGAGCTCGTCAAGAAGACCTGCGAAGACACACGCGCCCGCATTCGCGTCCTCGACGCCCCTCTCGGCACTCCCGATCGAGTTGTCAGTCTCACATTCCCTCCGATCTCTATTTTTCTTTCTAGGGTTTTTTTTCTCCTTCGTTTGTTCTTTTTTAATTCTTAATTGTTTTCGTCATTCATCTGTTTCAATTTGAGCTCGTTTTATCTTCTGCGACTGGGGACAAGCACTGCAAATGAAAATTTGTGAAACTTTCTTGCTTTCTTCAGTCCTTACTCCTTTAATTTATGCGTTAATTTGCTTTTAGTTCTTTGGTTTTAGGAAATGTATCTTCAATTTTTGTAGTCCTCAGAGATAATACGATTGAAGGCTTTTTTTTTTTGTGGTAATTTCAGAGTAAAACTTTTTAATAAGTACCAATAGAAAAAAAAGCAACTTTAATGTAAATATTTTTTTTATATTGTAACAGTTTTGCATAATTGCATCCATTAGTTTAAATCACGTTTCTGAATATGCTTTTGCGTTCCTCTTTTTCAATGAGTTGCATTATAAGTTATAATTCGTATTTGTATTTTGGTTTTTAGTTTGCTTTCGTTGCTCGGCTTCAATTTTATCATAACTTCATATCTTGGTCCTTCAGCTGGTGTCGTATTCTAATTTCCTTTGAATTATAAATTAGGGCGTTAGGCCACAGTTAACAATAATTTGTTATATGAATTTGATGCTATTTAGTATTTAGTTTCACTATAGTCTTCAGTTCAAGCGAAGATGGAGTTGATTCTAATAGTTCAGTTGCTTTATGTGCTGCTGTTAGATGATTAATGTATGTACACCACATCCATTACAAATGTAAGTTTAACTGTTTTCGTTTTTTAGGTACTGATAACTGGGAAGGAAGAGCCAGAGGCAGCTCTTTCCCCTGCAATGGATGCTACGATAAGAATATTTAAGCGTATCTCTGGGTTATCTGAAACTGACAGTGACAACAAAGGATCTGCCGGGGTTGTATTTTGTTCCATCCGCTTGTTGGTGGCATCAACACAAGCTGTCAATTTGATTGGAAAACAAGGATCGTTAATCAAATCTATGCAGGAGAGTAGTGGTGCTTCTATTAGGGTATTGTCAGCAGGTATGCATCTTGTTATCCAATTATACGTATATGATGATTCCACCAGTTATGAGTAGTGGTTGTTGATATTCTCTGGCTTCTGCCTCTCTAACTAGTGTTATGTGAAACATGCTGAGTTGTATCTTTTGATACGTGTATTTGGTTTAGCTGATTTCCTATTACATATCATTGAAATGAGGCTTTCTCTTTTCAATATTTTATCTTTTGGATGTAGGGGTAGGTGCTTGTGTGTCAATATTTCTCTTCACAACATGCAGCTTAGCATTTGTAAATTACTGGTTGGTTGCAATTGGATAAGTGACCATCTATGCTGGAGCATCCTGTGCAAGGCATGCCAAAGGAGTATGTTCTAGGTTATATATTTTTGTATAACTTCTGCATTATGTGTGAAGAGAACCTAGATGCAATAGTGCAATACTGGGATAGTCGGATAGTTGTACTTTTCAACCACAATCTTGATCATATGTCCAATATTGCAGTAGTGCACTATATTTATTCTCAATACCATGGGCAGGCTCTAACCTAATTTAACAAAGGAATTCTAGGAAAAGGAAGAGGATTAGGGAGTTAAACAAGCCATTTTAGTATGGAAAGAAAATATAAATTAAGAAGTGACTCACAAACAAGCAAACAGTTTATATGCTAGATATAGATGGTGATTCGTGGGGTTTATTAACCTGGTGTGATGGTGTCAGTTGACTTTTTGAGTCTATTCTTCTGTTGTAAGTGCAAAGACCTGTTTTGATATAACATAGAGTCATCTGATTAAAGTTTATAGTTTGCGATGAAATGATATGAAACCTTTTCTCATGTAGTGCATATTTTACTATGCGACACATCTGCACTTCAACCTGTTCTGGCCTAAAATTTGTTGTATTTCTCTTAACAGTATCTAGTTTAAATTAATATTACAGTTCCTAGATTAAACATAACATGTCTTCCAGAATATTTCATGTAGTTACTTGGTAGTTCTCCTGTAGCCTGATTAGTCATCTTAATTTCAGTGTTGTTAAGCTGGATGCAATGATACTAATATTTCTGAATGCATCTTTCGCCATCTCCCTTAAGAGCATGACTCTTCCATTTACTATTCCATTGATTTGACCTATGAAATATTTTAATGGCAAGTCTTTTCATAATAGATGAGACGCAATTTCATGCTGCTACCACGGATGAGAGGATTGTGGAACTTCAGGGAGAAGCCTTGAAGGTCCTTAAAGCTCTGGAAGCAGTGGTTAGCCACCTAAGAAGGTTTTTGGTTGATCATAGTGTTCTTCCTCTATTTGAGAAACCTGTAAGTCCATTATTTTCTATGTTCGAAACTAGCAGAATGTGTG
>NC_029788.2:27988841-27992403 GCF_000816755.2 Arachis ipaensis
CCTCAACACTCTACTGGATAGGAATATGTGTAGAGCCTCGTTTTGTTGTTCTGTTGATGTCTGTTTCAACCGAGTTTCCGTTTTTGATGATTGAGACCAGGCTGTTTTGCTGCTTCTAATATGTATTTTTTATCTAGTTCCTGAAGTGTTTTTCTTTTTCTGTTTTTCCTAGTTCCTTTGCTTCCTTGTAGACCTTTTTCTTTTTTGTTTATCCCAAACAAGATTTTTGTTGTTAAAGTGTATACCAATGTATATCATGCGTGCTGAACTGTTACTTTATTTTGTTGAGGTGATGGCGTCATTCAAGAAAATTAATAAGGTATCATTTTTCTGATTTTTGTTGTATATTGACAATATATGGGAAATTCTCTGTGTTTTAGTACACCGCCCCAACCACTCAACCCCATCAAGCAGAGACCTTGGCCGACAAGTCATTGCATATTGCTTCTCAAACTAGCATTTTTTCAGATATTTCTCTTCCAACGAAAAGGGATTCTGTCTTTGCTGATCGTGGAAGTCTTTTGGACTCGTTACTTCCTTCCTCCACTGTGTCTGTCTACGGGCAAGATTCTTCACTTTCTGCTGTTCGATCTTCAGCACTTACTCCACTTAGTCGTGCTGCTGCTCCTATTGTTAGTACGGTTAGTTATTTTAACCATTCACCTTTGATTTTGTATTTTGCTCCATGATATTTCCTTGTGAGATTTATATAATTGTTTACCTCTTATTGTTATTAATTGTATATATGATTGCAAGTCTGTATATTATGATTATGTATTGTTTTGTGTTTATTTTATTTTTGTATCGTCTGGAAAATGCAAAAGGAAAAAATGATTAGAGGGTCCAGTTAGCACTTAGCAAAGTAGATCAGGAGTGTATTTTAATAGCGAGAGGTAGAGCTGTAGAGCGTAAAGGGAGATTCAGAAAAATTACAGCACAACTATTGAGGTGTATATGTTTACCTAAATCTGATTGACTCGTTTACATACATGTTTTATGATGATTAATGAGAAACAATATCATTGGATCAACATGTAGGTGAGCTCAGTGAGAAAATGTTTAGTAGTTATATCACATTTAGCTATTAATTTGGGCCTTCTCCATATCTACTCTTCCACCAATAAATAGCATAATGATCTAGCTGTAGGCTAAACTATTATCAGTATACTTTTAAATGTTGTTACAGGCTGTAATATATGCCATATTCTTGTGAGCTGAACGAAAAGCATTTACAATTTTACATATACCAACTTCTATTACTAATTATTTCCACTTATCAGGTAGTACAAACCATGCAAATACCATTGTCATACGCGGAGGACATCATTGGTGTTCAAGGGACTAATATTGAATACATTCGTCGAACTAGTGGAGCCATATTGACTGTGCAGGAGAGCAGGGTGCCTGATGAAATCGTTGTGGAAATAAAAGGCTCCTCATCTCAAGTTCAGACGGCAGAGCAATTGATTCAGGTATGAGATATCAGCATTCAGCAGGCCTTTACTTACACTGCCTTATTTTTAACCAAAATTGAAGAGACGATATGCATAAGTATCCATGTGTATACTTGGAGGTTCTAGCTAACTGGATTCGCGTTGGCACACTCCATGGTAGTATTGGGGTGCCTCACCTTACTACCTTTATTTTGTAGCCAAAAAGAATATATGCTTAATCACTAGTATTGAATTGTTCATCCTCAAGCCTTTGCGTATTTGCTCATTTTCTAGCTATGAACTCTTTGAAACAAAAATATGTAGCTGTTAATGCTTTTTTGCTTAAAGGCTTTAAGCTACTTGATTTCCTTCATCATCTTTTCATTTGAAAAGCTTCTGTTAGCTAGTGGTTTTATAGGGTTAGCCTTGTTGCAATGATAAGGTTGCTATCTAGTTATTTAGAAATCCTGGGAAATAACATCTGGAAACAGTCATGGGTTGTTTTTGTTTACTTTTCTAGTGTCTATGCTCCATTAAATGAGACTATCATGCTCTGAGCCGCTTTTTTACTATAGTTTAAGGGTTGAAGAGTAAGTAGAAGGGCACATGAAGTAAAAAATAAAAGATCAATACTGTTGATTGGGATGTTTGGAAATGAAAGATTGTTTCTCAATTATGGAAGCCACATGAAAGAATTCTAGTTTTGATTTTCTATACATTGCTCTATATAATATTGTTAACCTTCTCTTTGTTAGGGTTAAATCCCCCTCTCTATAACGCTATCATATGACTATGTAAAGAAGTTAGTAGTTAGATTTCCCTTACCTTGACCTAAACTGGCCAGTACACTGGGAGTTATTTGGGCTTTGGTGGTTGGGAAAAGATTAATTTTGGATCTTGACATCTTGTATTTTTCATGAAGGTAATATGCTCAAGTCCAGCAAAAATTTGAGCCTATGATATGGAGTTTTCACCTTTTTTCTGTGGATTACTCTTGATTAGGGCACTTACTACCAGGGTATAATTCATATTGGACAGTCACAGATTTTCATTTGCTAACATAAATAAATACTCTTCTCTGGGTTGCAGGAAGTGATAAGCAACCACAAAGATCCTGTTGCAAGCAGTTATGGAAGAGTAGATGCAGGTTTGAGGTCTTCGTACGCAGCAGTGGGCGAGACAGGTTTGGGGTCTTCATACTCTACGGTGGGCGACACAGGTTTGAGGTCTTCATACGCTACACTGGGCGATGTAGGTTTGAGGAATTCATACTCTACGGTGGGCACTGCGTCACGCCCTGCACCGTCCTTGACTTCACAACCTTACTCAGGTTATGGAGCTTCTAGTTTAGGAGACTATAGTACTTTCAGACTTTAAATTGGTCTCCTTATGTTTCAAGTGTAGACTCCATTGGACTAGTTTCTTTGTAATTGAGTCTGATTGGAGAGAATTAATGCCTGAATCGAATGCGACTCAGTTGTATTATGAAGCGTCCGAAACGGATGTTTTAAAGTTGTCTGGTATTATCATCTTGTATCGTCGGTAGTTTTAAAGGTGGCTTAAAGTTGAGTGTGCCATGGAAAAATGTAATGATATTCTAGCCTTTTCTTAACATTATTTTGTTGTGTATATGCGCATTTCAAGCTTGATCATGGTGATCACGACTGGGCTATCGAACTTTATTTATTTTGTTAATTCAAATTTGAAAATACCAAAACTGGAGGAGATGAATAAAGTGATAAAGTGAGGGATTAATCACTGTTGAATTTATAGTTTCTATTATATGAGAGTTTTACTATTTTAATTTAAGAGTACCCGTCAAAAAAATAATTTAAGAATGATTAATTTAAATAATTTAAGAATGTTTAATTTTGAACAGCTTCATCCTCAAAACTGATGTCTTATTGACACTAATACAGTATCATCATTGTCTACACATATTGGGTTTCTTAAAACTTAACTAGCTGCAGAGCAATTGTCTCCAGGTTTGACAAATGGCTGAAGCTTGCTGGATCAGCCCGTTTGGCCTGCCAAAAAGGCAGATTTGGCATAATATCTGAACCCACTTCATTGAAATAGCCCGTATAACTTGGTTCGCTTGGTCTATGGACTCGGGCGGGGGCGAACAA
>NC_029788.2:27992491-28012268 GCF_000816755.2 Arachis ipaensis
CTATTAATAAAATATAAAGTAAGAGATCATACTTTATCAAATAATTGATAAAAAAAATTAAGAGAATCTATTTCTTAAAAAGTCTACTTCAATTATAATTTTTGAAGTTTTACGTGAAAATGTTTTCTCAAGAATTTAAGTTTTGTAAATAAAACTGGTTTAGTTACTCTGTTGGTCTTTATAGTTTTACAAAATTTTCAATTAGCTTCCTATACTTTTTTTTTTCCTTTTAATTGGGTCCCTGCACCATTTTTTTTTTCAATTAGGTCCCTTTTGGTAAGACTCAATTGATATAAAGACTCAATTAAAAGGAAAAAAAAAAGCATAGGGACCTAATTAAAAATTTTACAAAACTATAGGAACTAATATAGTAATTAAACCAATAAAACTTAATGTAAAATTAAGATTTTGAGTAAAATATTTCTGTATTAATTTCTGAAATTTTCTGTCATTTGACTCTATATTAATTACAATATTGAAGAGCCAATTTTATCTTTGTCCATTTTTTGAAGGATAAGCTGATTTCTGTGAAAAAAATATTACTCTCTGACTCTTGTCATTGTTTAGGATGAGACAACGCAGTCCTTTCATGATCTCCAACGTCAAATAACGAAAATTAACGATGTAGCATGTTATTGTGATGACCTGACTGTTAAATACCATGTTGGTAAGTGAAAAATGGATAGAGTTTAATTTCAAATCAAGTCTATTTTTAATTTGTCTGAGTCATTTATTTCCTTTTTCAATTTCAACCTACCATATTTCGAATAATCTCCGATAACCCCATATTTGAGAACTTCACTCTAGACTAACCATATTTAAATTTTTTCACAGTTTTATCTTTTGATATGTGAGCATTTTATATTCTTTTTCTAGTTATTTTTATATTATTTTTAGTTAGATTTTATTAAATTTTATTATATTTTAGTACAAAATTCACCTTTTGAGATGCTACTTTGAGTTTTCTTGTGTTTTTATAGTTTTAGGTGAAATTCGGAGCAGTTTGAAGAAGTCTGGAGCAAGAGACAAAAAAAATTGTCAGCCCCCTTTGAGCGCTGAACGCCCAAACTGGCGTTCAACGCCAACCGGGGGGCAAAGGATTAGAACGCACTCCCCTTCTCTGGTGTTCAACGCCCAATCCTGGCGCTGAATGCCAGCAAGTAGCTCGGTTCACATGCTATTGGGTCTCCAAGTGGATTTTAGCACTTCTTATGCTTATCTTATTTTATCTTTGTAATTTTTAATTTAAAATAATATCTTTTAGGTTTAGCATTTATTATTAGGTTAGTATTTATAGGAGAATATCCATTAGGTTTAGCAGATCTTCTTCATCTTCTTCCTCCGCACTTTTTTCAGAAACCTATTTTCTTTGTAAAGTTATGAGCAACTAAACCTCTTGGTTAAGGTTAGGAGCTCTATTTATTTCTATGGATTAAGATTATTATTCTTCTATTTTAATTAATGTTTGATTCAATTCTAAGGTGTTGTTTTCGTTCTTAATCTTTTGAATCTGGGTGGAACGAGAGTATGACCCTTATTCTACATAAGCTCTTGTGATTCTCGAGAGAGCTATCTCGCTTGAGCTACAGCTTGAAAACACTCCTCCTAAACTGCGAATTACCTGTACTAATTACGATATGTGACATAAAATCCTGTTAACTTTGGGTAATTGAGGTTTTTGTGGCGCTAAACTAGTTTTCTGAACTTCACCCTCTGATCTGAATTGAATGACCACAAGAGTGGCTTTTGATGAAGATTAGAGGAGATTAAATCGCTAAGAGATTAGGTTTTAATCACTTATGGTTTGCCATAGAAGGAGTCACTCATTGTTAAAATAGTTGGTAAGACGTTTTAATCCGGAAAGATAAACATCTCCGAGACCTTAACTGTTTTTTCATCATTGTTTTACTCTAAACCCGTTTAATTGCTTTCTTTACTTGCTTTTTACTACTTATGCGTTTTACAAAATTAACCACTTTTTACTGTTTGCCTGACTAAGTCAAACAGGATAACTATTGCTTGCTCAATCCAACAATCCTCGTGGGGTCGACCCTCACTCACCTGAGATATTACTTGAATGACCCAGTGCACTTGCTGGTAAAGTTGTGCGAGTTCTAATTTCGCGTACCAAGTTTTTGGCGCCGTTGTTGGGGATTGTTTGTAATTGACAACTACCGGTTGTCTTGTTGCTTAGATTAGGTAATTTTATTTGCTTTTGTTTAAGTATCTTTCTTTTGATTTTCGAAATCTTTCTTGGTTATTTTTCTTAATTTTCAACTGTTATCCTATTTTTTTCTTAAATTCAAAATTTTTTTCTTTTGTTTTGGCTATCTTATTTTTATTTGATTTCAAATTTTAAGTTTGGTGTTTCTTGTTATCTTGTTTGTTTTCTTGAATTTTCGATTTCTATCTTATTTATCTTTTCTTTTTATTTTCGAAATTTATGTTATCTTCTTTTTATTTAATTTAAAATTTTAAGTTTGGTGTCCCGTTAGTGATTTTTTTTTGTTTAATTAATTTTCTTTTTAAATTTTCAAATCTTATCTTGTTTATCTTTATTGATTTTCGATCTTTATCTTATTTATCTTTGCCTTGATTTTCGAATTTTATTTTAAGATATTTTTCATTTAATTTTAAATTTTAAGTTTGATGTCCTTTTAGTGATTTTCTCTTTTTGGTTTGATCAATTTTCTTTTTTTTTTCGAATCATATTTTTTTTTTATTCTTCTTGATTTTCGATCTTTATCTTATTTATCTTCTCCTTGATTTTCGAATTTTGTGTTAGTTATTTTAATTAAATTCAATTTTTAAGTTTGGTGTTTCTTTAGTTTTTCTTTCTCTTTTTTTTTTGAATTTCAAAAATTTTATGACCCTTTTTTTCTAATTTTGGAAAATTTTTAAATTCAATCTTCCATCTCTATTTTCAATTTTTTTTTCTTAGTTGATTATTTACTTTATCTTGTTTTATTCAATTTTTAAGTTTGGTGTTTTTTTAAATTTTTTTTCTTTCTTTTTGAAATTTGAAAACTTTTAAACCCCTTTCTTTCTAATTTTTGAAAATTTTAGGTTAATTATTGCATTCTTGTTTCGAATTTTTTTAGTTAATTGCTTACTTTATCTTATTTTCTTTCTTTTAAGATATCTCACTGGGAGTTCTCTATACTTTGACATAGAGACTCCTACCTTTTCTCTTTCTTTGTTTCTTATTGTTTATGAGTAGGAACAGGGATAAAGAACCCCTTCTTGATCTTGATACTAAACCTGAGAGGACCTTAAGGCGGCATTTGCAACAAGCTAGAGATTGCGAAGCTGGAAAGAATCTCACAGAATCTTTTGAGAAGGAAGCTGAAGAGACCACTATGGCAGCTAACAATCCAAATGCTGGAGAGGAAGCAAGGAAGGTGCTTGGCTCATACACTGCACCCACATCTGACTTCTATGGGTGCAGTATATCAGTACCTGTCATTAGTGCCAACAATTTTGAGCTCAAGCCTCAACTGGTTACTCTGGTGCAGTAGAACTATCAGTGTCATGGACTCCCATAGGAGGACCCCAACAAGTTCCTATCTGACTTCCTGCAGATCTGTGATACTGTTAAGACGAATGGAGTGAACCCTGAGGTGTACAAGCTCGTGCTCTTTTCTTTTGCTGTAAGGGAGAGAGTCAAGCTATGCCTAGATTCTCAGCCTAAGGAGAGCCTGGACACTTGGGACAAGGTGACCATTGGATTTTTGGCCAAGTTCTTTCCACCCCAAAAGCTAAGTAAGCTTAAAGTGGAAGTCCAGACCTTCAGACAGAAAGAGGGAGAATCCCTCTATGAGGCTTGGGAGAGATACAAGCATCTGATCAGGAGATGTCCTCCTGACATGATCTCAGATTGGACCATGCTACAGATCTTCTATGATGGCCTCTCTGAAATGGCAAGGATGTCACTAGATCACTCTACAGGTGGATCACTACACATGAAGAAGACGCTTGAGGAAGCACACGAGCTCATTGAGATGGTTGCCAATAACTAATACATGTACACCTCTGAGAGGAACCCTGTAAACCCTGGGACTACTCAGAAGAGAGGAGTCATGGAAGTGGACACACTGGATGCAATTTTGGCGCAGAACAAGCTTATGTCTCAGCAGATTAACATGATCTCCCAACACCTAAGTGGGATGCAGGTTTCAACTGTCAACATCCAAGATACATCCTATGAAGGGGATGTTGGTGACATTACTCAAACCACTATGGAAGAAGTAAATTACATGGGAAATTCTTCCAGAAATCCCAATAATAATCCCTACGCAAACACTTTTAATCAGGGATGGAGGAATCACTCTAACTTTGGATGGAGAGAGCAGCAAAGGCCTCAACAAGGCTTCAACAACAATCAAGGTGGAACCAATCAACATAGGTTCAACAACAGACAGTTCCAACCCTCTCAGTAGTAGATGGAGATGCCTCAGCAAAGCCTCTCTGACCTAGCCACAATAGTTTCTAACCTCTCCAAGACCACGCATAGCTTTATGCCAGAGACTCGGTCTTCAATTCAGAACTTGGAGATACAAGTGGGTCAGTTGAGCAGCAGGATACTTGAGAGACCTCTCAACACTCTTCCAAGCAATACAGAGATAAATCCAAGGGAAAAGGGCAAGGCTCTCACAATGGACAAGGAGGCCGAATCCAAGAAGGAACAAGTTGCTGAGGATTCGAAAAAGGAAGAGGCTTAAGAGGAGACTGGGGCTGTACTTACACACGCCCCAATGATGATAGAGGATCCCAAAGTACAACACTCTCTAGATGTGCAAAAGGATACTGAGGATGAGCAGATTGCTCAATTCTTGGCAGTCCTCAAGAAGTTACAAGTCAATATTTCTTTTGCTGAGGTGTTGGAGAAGAAACCCCCTATATAGCCTGTTTGAAAAGTGTAATTTCTGAGAAGAAGGCCCTGAGGAGAGATGAAACTGTGGTACTAACCAAGGAGTGCAGTGATTTAGTGCAAAAGAAACTACCTCAGAAAATGCCAGACCCCGGAAGCTTCCTGATTCCCTACTGAGGTGTTGGAGAAGAAACCCTCCCATATGGCCTGTTTAAAAAGTGTAATTTTTGAGAAGATGGCCCTGAGGGGAGATGAAACTGTGGTGCTGACTAAGGAGTGCAGTGCTCTAGTGCAAAAGAAGCTACCTCCGAAAATGCCAGATCCTAGAAGCTTCCTAATTTCCTGTACTATAGGGACCATTACATTTGAGAAGGCACTATGCAACCTTGGATCAAGCATAAATCTGATGCCTCTCTCTGTGATGAAAAAGCTGGGAATCTAAGAGGTGTAGCCCACAAGGATCTCACTGGAAATGGCAGACAAGTCCCTGAAGCGGGCATATAGAATGGTGGAGAACATCCGTGTAAAGGTTGAAGACCTTTACCTCCCTGCAGACTTCGTGATACTTGACACTGGAGAGGATAAGAACGACTCCATCATCCTAGGAAGGCCATTCCTAGCCACTAAGAAGGTCTTGATAGATGTTAAGAAATGAGAGTTGGTTCTGAGATTATGGGAGGACCATCTAATGTTCAAGATGCCCAACCCTCACTCTCTCTCAAAGAAAGGAGGTACTACAATACAGCACTTAGTGTTTCAACCTTCTCCCTCATTGGAAAGCCATACAGAACCCCCTAATATCAAAGCTAAGTTTGGTGTTGGGAATTCACCACCAACCATTGAGGAAGGAAGCACCAAGAAGAAAGTACCAAAAGGCTAGAGGAACAAGAAGATCCCAACAGAGGACTTCTCACCTGGTATGAAAGTAGTCTTCACAAGAAGTCCAGTCATTCCATACACTGTGAACTGAATTCTGTCTCTGGAGCATGTTGGACTGATTCATGAGAGCATAGGAAGGAAGCTCACCATGAGGGGTGAAAATCTGAGCCCCTATGAACCTTTGTAAAAGGAGCTGTCCGTCAAGCTAATGATGGTAAAGAAGCGCTTGTTGGGAGGCAACCCAACCATACGTATCCTATAGATTTCTTTTATGTTATTTTAGTTTATTTGAATTTGATTTCATATTAAGTTAATTCTCTATTAATATTCATGGTTTCCTCTTTTTCTAATATTTGTGATCATGTGTTGCACTTAGAACAGAAATAGGAACGCGTAACAGGAAAATAGAACACTTTGGAGGTTGCCCCTTGCTGGCGTTGAACGCTAGAACTGGCGTTCAGCGCCAAAAGGGGGATGGAAGCTTGGGTGTTTAACGTCCATACAGGAGAAGTCCAGGTCCAATTTTTGGCCCCCCTAGGGCGTTCAATGCCCATTCTTGGCGTTGAACGTCTAAAAAAAAAAGGGATCCCACTCTGGCGTTCAAATACTAAGTCCAGCGCTGAACACCCAGGGGGGAGGCAGCATGCTGAAATTTGAAGTCTTTGGCCATTGGTTAATACCCAACCACCTATCACTTCACCATTCATTCACTTTTATTCCTTCTCCCTCCTCTTTCACCCACTTTTCCATCTACATTCATTCATCCAATCACCCATCACTTTCCTTGATTCCCGCACCCCACCTTTTACTCTACCCAATAACCTCTCATCAATCCCATCAATTTCTCTTTCCATAAACCCCATTCACATTCAAATTCAATCCCCCCTATTTTTCCCTCCCCATGACCGAACCAACCCCACCCTCTCTTTTATAAATACCCCTCATTTCATCAATCTTAAACCACACCATTCCCTACTCTTCCCCTCTTACATATTCATCACCATACACATTCCCTTTCTTAATTTTTTCCTTTCTTCCCTCCCAAAGGCCGAAGCCTATACCCTATCCCCTCTCTGTACTTCTTCTATTTTCTTTATTTTTCCTTTTCTTATATTTCTATTTGCTCGGGAACGAGAAAAATTTTTAAATTTGATGTTGGAAGCTCCACTTTTTGCTTCTTATATTTTATCTCCATGGCACCAAAAATCGGAGAGTCCTCAAGGAAAAGAAAAGAAAAAGCCTCCGCTTCCGCTTCCGAGCCATGGGAGACCACAAGATTCCTCACCGAGGCACATCAAGACCATTCTATAAGTGGTGAGGAAGAAAAGGGTGATTCTCGAGGTCCCCTTCAAATTGAAAGACAATGAGTACTCAAAGATCCTATACCAAGTTCTGAGACGGGATTGGAAAGTTCTGGCCAATCCCATAACCGAGGTGGGAGTATTGATGGTGCAGGAGTTTTATACCAACGCCTGGGTCACAAAGAAGCATGACACAACTGTGAACCCGGAGCCGAAAAACTGACGCACCATGGTCAGAGGGCATGTCATAGATTTCAGCCCTGAGAGTGTGAGAGTGGCGCTACAGTTTCCAGAGCCATGAAATGAGCCTCAATCATACACTCAAAGGGTCAACACTGAGGTTACAGTCGAGCAGCAGTGATGATTCATTGCATTATGCTCGGCAATGAGGTGGAGGTACATGAGGTGATCCCTCAAGAGATTTACAAAGTATCTAACAAGCCCTCCACTCAAGCAAGGCTGGCATTCTCTCATCTCATTGTGCAGCAGTTGGAGCTCGCATAGAGGGAGATACCCTGATTAACAAGGAGAGACCCATCACAAGGAAGGGTATGGAGCACGCTAGGGAGCCCGCACAAGGACCGCAGTAAGAGCCATTTCCATCACCTCCACAGGACATTCCGGAGATGCCTCAAGGGATGTACTTCCCTCTCCGTGACTATTGGGATCAGTTGACCACATCTTTAGGGAAGCTGACATCATAAGTTGATCAGCTGAGGCTGGAGCATCAAGACCAGTCTGCTATCCTCCATCAGATGATGGAAGATCAAAGTAGACTGATGGAGGAGCAGAGGAGGCAGGGGCGTGACATTGATGAGCTTAAACGGTCCAGAGGATTTCCTGAGAGGGAGCAGTAGCCGCCATCACTGAGGTGGTCTAGTTCCATTCTCCCTATCTTTATTTTATCTCTGTTTTCCTAGTATTTCAATTTATTATCTATTTTCTATTCTGGTTGCATGATCACTCTTAGGATTTCTTTGTTTTCTAGTAGTAGTTTCTTTTTCGTTTCATTTAAAGATGTCTTATGTATTCCTCATCAAGCTTAAAAGAAAAATCTATTGAAAAAGAAGTAGTAAGATGCACAAGATCTTGAGTTATATTATGAGTTATTCTATTCACTTTGATGTGGTGGCCTTATCTCTATTTTCTGAATATATGAATTAACTGTGCATATTTGATATTGAAGTTGAGTATATTGGTTTTTGAGGAACAGAAATTTGGAGAAATATTATTGATTCTCTGAAATAATAAAAAGATTGATGCTTGAAGCAAAACAAACAGCAAAAAGAAAAGAAAATAAAAAGAAAAATCAAAAGAAAAAAGTCCAAGGCTTTGAGCATCAATGGTTAGGAGGGTTAAAATTGATCTAAAAGCTCAAAAGAGTGGTTTTTCCTAACTATATGCTTGTGGTGTGAAAGTGTCAAGTAATCCTTGAGACTAAATACTTAAAGTCATGATCCAATGCTGTAAAGAGTATGCTTAAGGCTCCGAGCACCACTGTCTGGGAGAAAAAGAAAGAGAAATTTGAACCTAAAGGAGTTCCCCAGTTAAGTGCTCTGAGCACCACTGTCGGGGAATAAAAGCAAATAAAAAAGTCGAATCCAAAGAGTTCCCCCAGTTAAGTGCTTGTGGTGTTTATGTATCAAGTTAAGCATGAAAACAAAACACTTAGAGTCATGGCTAGGCTAAAAGGTGCAAAGCACCAAAAGACATAAAAGCTGTGTTCAAGAATCAACAAGAACCTAAAGAAGAGAATCAATAATATCATCCGAATTCTAGTTCTAAGGGTGATGAATGGCCAATTTGCATAGGTTTGGATTTTCGCACTAAAAATAGGATTGACATTGCAAGTATACTCTAAACCCAACCATCGATCATCAATCAAATTATCATCCTAAAGATTGTCACAATTCAAATCAAATGTAAACCGAGAGTATTTAGACTCCCGGGTCGTTCTCCCTAGGAACTAGTGACAACAAGTGCATAAAATTGGTTGTGAATATCAAAAGGGTTTTCAATGATAAGGAAGCAATAAAGAAATAAAAGAACAAGACAAAATTGCAATTAATGAAGTAATAAAAGAACAAAAGAACTATGTATGTAATATAAACAAGTAAAACTATAAAGTGATTGAAAAGTGGTTCACAACATAAATGAAACCTTGACTTAGGATGAGTTATGGAATCCCTTCCTTACCATAACCATAACTATGATAATTATGATGGATTAATCTCGCTAGGTCAACCCTCACATTGGAGAGTAAGTTAAATGAGCATAAGTGTTCTTAACCCAAAAATCCTAGCTTGCTTGCTAATTACCTTAGCAACAAATTAGCGTTAGTGGGAACAAGAACAATTAACAACCTAAGAATTATCACTAAATGTTGGACATTATGGCTCTAGTAATCCATACACTCATTTCCCCCAAGCCAAGGGGTGGAAATTACCCCATAATCAAAATTGGCATTTCATCAAATACATAGATGGCATAATCATACACATGGCAAAATTGGAAAAATAATAAAAGCGATGAACCATAAATGATAACAAGCAAACAAGGCAACTCGACAAACATAAAATAAGCATCAAACATCAAATTCAACAATTGAAAATCCAAAATTGTAAACTATGCATATATTGACAAGAGAAATAAAAATAGATGAAAGTGTAGAACAAGTAATGTAATTAAAAGAGAAATTAAAGAAATACTTACAATGCAATTGCTATAATCCAAAATCAAACTTGAAGTATAAAATGCTACAAACCCTAATTAAACTTAAGAGAGAATTTCCTAATCTACACTACTCCTACTCCTACCATGTGTTTTTCCTATTCTAAAAGTGAGCTCCCTTTGTTATGTGTTGTTGCTCCTTCATATAGCCTTTGATTTCAGCATCCAAGCCATCAGAAATGGGCCAAAAGAGCCCCAAAATCACGAGTCACATACATTTTTAATGAAAGCACGCACTGGTACCTGTGCATACGCACACACGCACACTCTGCCAAAATCTCTTCCCGTGCGTACGCACAAGAGGTTGTGCGCGCGCACACTAGGCGATGCTTGAATGGACGCGCACGCATGGCTCTGCTCTGATGGTTCTGCGTACGCACGCAGGTTTGTGCGTATGCACACATCGCTGTGCTCTTCTCCTTTGATTCTTCATGCTTCCTCCACTTTGCATGCTCCTCTTCCATTCTCTCCAAGCCATTCCTACCTTATACATCTGAAATCACTCACAAACAACATCAAGGCATCGAGTGGAAGGCAAATGGGATAAAATTAATCAAATTAAGCACAAAAGAGCATGCTTTCATAATCAAGCACAAATTAGGAGGAAAGTTCAAAAGCATGCTATTTAAGGGAATAAGTGCAAGTTTATATGATGAAATCCATTCAATTTCAACCAAAAATCATCATCAAATATGGATTCATCAATTCTCCTACACTTAAACAATAGCATGTCCTCATGCTAAACACATACAAAGGAGAATGATAAAAGGGCAAGTAACTTATTCAATACAAATACTTATATGCATTCAACTATACTATATGCCATATCTATCTATCTATCTATCTATCTATCTATAACGTACTATGAGTTTGGTGAAAACCAACCAACAATTTTTAGGCAAGAGTATAGACATCTAGGGCTAAGCAAAGAATTAATTCAATGCAAACAAAATATAAAGAATTGATTCAACTCATAAAAAAGAAGCAACTTGCAAGAATGCATGATAAGAAGGATGGAAACATAGAATTGAGTGATCGAACCCTCACTAGGTTTGTATACACTCTCAACGCTCGGTGTTTAGGGTTTAATCACTTAAGTCTCCTCTAATCATGCTTTCAAGGGATTGCTTTTCATCTAACAATCAACAAGTATTTGATGCATGTATGCAAGTATCATGAGGTCTTTAGAAGGTTGTAGTGGGGTTGGGGTAAGGGTAGGATGAATATATGGATAAGTGGACTAAAAGAGTGAATCTTTGATTAGCTCAAGTACCCAACTCAACCTATATCAATCAACCCACAAAAAATGCATTCTAGTCGCCCATTACTTCTTTTCACACACATTTATGCCTTAGTTTCTATTCAAAACACATGCATTTCTTATTCTTTTTTTTCTTTTCTTTGGGGCAACCTTTGTCCCCTCTTATTATTTTTTTTTTCATTTCATTTCATTTTGTTTTCTATCTCTTTTTCCTTTTTCTATGACAATGCATATGGTTAAAGCAAATTGACACATGAATGTGCACCTATTTTTCCAAATTTTCAATAAGTACCCAAAACAAATTTTTCTCTACCAATGCTTCCCAAAATTTTTCCCACACTTAAATGAAACACACATCTCAACCTAAGCTAATCAAAGATGCAATTCAAGGTAATTCATGATTTTTCGCTTAGGGTTGTGCTGTGCTAATAATTAGAACAAAGGGGATTAAAAAGCTCAAAAGGAGTTAACAAGGGTAGATGCAAGGGTAAGGCCATATGGGTGAGTAAGCTTAATTCAAAGATGGCCTCAATCATGCTAAATTCATTCAAGACATCAAACATCGGAAATAAAGAATCAAGCAAAACCAAGATCACAATCATAGAAGAGATGTAACACACCATGAACAAAATATTGGTTATAATGTGTAACCACTCATTAAAGGCTCAACAACTCACAAGGTTGCTTTGTTCTACCAATCTTCCATGTTCCATAAAAAAAAATCATTCAAGCAAGTGTAAAAATAATTTTTCAAATCAATTCAATAGAATGCCCTAAAAACAAAATTCTTGGAAAATCCTTGTTGTTTTTCACCAAAATTATTTCCTATATGTATGTATGATGTGATGGATGCAATTTTCAAAAATTTTCTTAGTTCTATTCCTAATTTTCAACAACCAGAAATTAACATGAATAATTAGGACAAAATTGAACTAGGTTCTATACTATTCACATCATCCAATCACAACTTCTATCTATAAAATATATACTAAGAAAAAGATGCAAAAATGAAACATGCAATAACTAGAAATAAACTATGCATAAGCTAAGATATATATACTAGAAGAAAATGCAATGCAACAATCAAAAGCACTCTAAATATCTACAAGAAACATAATAAAAAGAAACAAAAATAAAGTACAAAGTGTTTGGAAAAGAAAGTTTACACCCCAAAATGACGAATCCTCTCCCATACTTAAGCATTGCACGGTCCTCCGTGCACGAACAAAATCCGGGGAGAATGTCTCTCAAGAGCTTCACCTTCAGTTGGCGGATGTGGGGGCTCAGGTTGTGTGGAAATTGTCAAGTCCAATGTATGCTCGGCATCTCCATCCTCGGTTTCCTCCTCCTCTCTCGGCTCCTTGCCTCATATCTCATCCTCAAAAAGAATGAATAAAGTATAATTAGGAAGCATAGGGCAAGTAGCACAAAAAGGTAAAGGATTATGTAAATAATCATCTAATTGAGGAAGTTTGCATAGTGGTGTGGTATGATGAAAATGGATTAGCCATGTGTGTATTCCAATTATGCACAGGGTTAGAATACACGCAATAGCCGGTTAAAATGGCATCCACACAATCAAAAAATAAGCACGAATTTCTCAATTAAATGGCCTAAGATGCAAGTAATGGATGAGCAACATTTAAGCACATGCAAACTTAGGCAACTACAACAAGAGTGAATTGAATTTTAAGAATTATTGGATATTGATGGTGTGCAAGTGAAAGAGTAAAATTGATATATAAAATAGCACAACAAATAATAACCAATGCAGTGATGAAAAGAATTTACTTATTCATCCTTAGGAAAAATCAAATAATCACACGGTTAAGGTTTTTGTTACAAAAAGTGACAAACTTGATAGAATCAAGTTAAGGCAACTCAAACAAATGCAAAGCATTAACAAGAAACAAAGACCTTGTGATGTAATTATATTGATTCAAAATCCATGGTGAACGAGCAACTCAATCAATTCACTAAATTTCATGTGCACTCATAAAAGTTCACCTAATATGCAATAAAATGTAAATGTGCAAATCCAATTAGGTGATAGTAATTGAAGGTAAAGTACAAGTGCATCGATGAAATTCAATCAACAAGCAACCCAATCAAAAAACAAGCAAACACTTGTAATTTATTTACCTAACAAACAACTTAAAGCAAAACAAATATAATTACTAAAAAAAATGAGATGTAATGAAAACGAAGTAAAACAAGTAGAAAATAAGGTAAAAGAAAGAGAAGAGATGGCTGGAGTGGGCGCCAAAATTCGATGAATGGCCAATTTGCATAGGTTTGGATTTTCGCACTAAAAATAGGATTGACGTTGCATGTATAGTCCAAACCCAACCATTGATCATCAATCAAATTATCATCCTAAAGATTGTCACAATTCAAATCAAATGTAAACCGAGAGTATTTAGACTCCCGGGTCATTCTCCCTAGGAACTAGTGACAAAAAGTGCATAAAATTGGCTGTGAAGATCAAAAGGGTTTTCAATGATAAGGAAGCAACAAAGAAATAAAAGAACAAGAAAAAATTACAATTAATGAAGTAATAAAAGAACAAAAGAACTATGTATGTAATATAAACAAGTAAAACTATAAAGTGATTGAAAAGTGGTTCAAAACATAAATGAAACCTTGACTTGGGATGAGTTATGGAATCCCTTCCTTGTCATAACCACAACTATGATAATTATGATAGATTAATCTCGCTAAGTCAACCCTTACATCGGAGAGTAAGTTAAATGAGCATAAGTGTTCTTAACCCACAAATCCTAGCTTGCTTGCTAATTACCTTATCAACAAATTAGCGTTAGTGGGAACAAGAACAATTAACAACCCAAGAATTATCACTAAATATTGGACATTATGACTCTAGTAATCCATACACTCATTTTCCCTAAGCCAAGGGGTGGAAATTACCCCATAATCAAAATTGGCATTTCATCAAACACATAGAGGGCATAATCATAAAACATGGAAAAATTGGGAAAATAATAAAAGCTATGAACCATAAATGATAACAAGCAAGCAAGGAAACTCGACAAACATAAAATAAGCATCAAACATCAAATTCAACAATTGGAAATCCAAAATTGTAAACTATGCATATATTGACAAGAAAAAAAAAAAGATAAAAGTGTAGAACAAGTAATGTAATTAAAAGAGAAATTAAAGAAATACTTACAATGCAATTGCTATAATCCAAAATCAAACTTGAAGTATAAAATGCTACAAACCCTAATTAAACCTAACAGAAAATTTCCTAATCTACACTACTCCTACTCCTAGAATGTGTTTTTCCTATTCTAAGAGTGGGCTCCCTTTGTTATGTGTTGTCGCTCCTTCATATAGCCTTTGATTTCAGCATCCAAGCCATCAGAAATGGGCCAAAAGAGCCCCAAAATTGCGAGTCAGGTGCATTTTTAATGAAGGCATGCACTGGTACCTGTGCGTATGCACAGATGTGTGCACACGCACACTCTGCCAAAATCTCTTCCTGTGCGTACGCACAAGAGGTTGTGCGCGCGCACAATAGGCGATGCTTAAATGGACGCGAAACACGCTTGATGCGGCTCACGCGCACGCGTGTCTTTGCTCTGATGGTTGTGCATACGCACGCAGGTCTGTGCATACGCACACATCACTGTGCTCTTTTCCTTTGATTCTTCATGCTTCCTCCACTTTGCATGCTCCTCTTCCATTCTCTCCAAGCCATTCTTACCTTATACATCTGAAATCACTCAGAAACAACATCAAGGCATCGAATGGAAGGCAAATGGGATAAAATTAATCAAATTAAGCACAAAAGAGCATGTTTTTATAATCAAGCACAAATTAGGAGGAAAGTTCAAAAGCATGCTATTTAAGGGAATAAGTGCAAGTTTATATAATGAAATCCATTCAATTTCAACTAAAAATCATCAACAAATATGGATTCATCAAAGGGACACCAATATTTCTGAGCTTCAAAGGATAGTGAAATGCCAAAGGTATTTAGAAATAGTGTTAATAGCTCCATTCAGTAATTAGACCTGAGCTTGATTGACAACTTTAATCTTATGTGTTTTCTCTTCCTTGGTCCTATTTTGTTTTTGGTTGCTTGAGGACAAGCAACTGTTTAATTTTAGTGTTGTGATGCGTGAGTGATGACATGTCACCATGTCATGTTTTT
The DNA here is from genome assembly GCF_000816755.2 of Arachis ipaensis. Classification (NCBI taxonomy): domain Eukaryota; kingdom Viridiplantae; phylum Streptophyta; class Magnoliopsida; order Fabales; family Fabaceae; genus Arachis; species Arachis ipaensis. Next base: position 28,007,713 of record NC_029788.2, read on the forward strand.
CTATGCTTTTTCTTTGTTTTTTTAATAGGTTTTATACACTTTCTTGAGCCATAAGTAAGCCAATTGGGTAGAATTTCATGTTTCCTTTGATTCAATCAATCATGGATAAATTGATACATTTTCATGAGATTTTGTGCTATAATTGTCATATATTATGAAAGAAAAACAATCTCATGATTTTGAGCATAGCTTTGATACTTTTGATTGATTGATGATAGGTGAAAAAGCTTTGAAAAAGGTTGAAGAAAAGAAGATGGCAAGGGCAAGAAGAAGGACTCACGTTTGAGCTAAAGTTTGCCTCAAACTTAAGCTCAAACGTGAGGAAAAGCCAAATTTCACCTAGGGAGGCCAGAAGCTTGCGCCAACGTTTGCCTCAAACTTGAGGTCAAACGTTGCTCCTCACATCCTGAAGGGGTATACTTCCAACAAGAATAACTTGAGCTACAGAGCTCCAAATGAGATGATTCAAAAAGCAATGGAAAGTAGGAATCGAGAGCTTTCCAAGCATATATGGCACTGCATGGTGGACACCAAAATTGAGGGAGAAAATTGCCCCGAAATGTGCATAAACGAACATGGTGGCAACCTGCAGTGAGGCCAACTGACCTCTACACCTTCGACGGAGTATAACTCGAGTTGTGGAGCTCCAAATGATGCGCTTCCAATGGCATTGGAAAGTAGACATTCAGGGCTTTCCAACAATATATAATAGTATGGGGTGGACAATGCATTTGAGCCTCCAAAACCTGACGTTTTCGTCCACGTTTGAGGCAAACGTCGCCTCAAACATTGCACACCAAAGCCAGCGACCCTGTCCCCTTCAATGGAGCATAACTTGAGTTGTAGATGTCCAATTGAGGTGATTCCAGTTGCGTTGGAAATATGACATTCAGAACTTTCAAACCATATATAATAGTTTATATTAGGAATGAAATTAGCAACGTTGAAAAGAGGACAAAGAAGCGTCCCAAGACTTGAACTTTAAAAACACATCCAAGAGGACTTAATGTTTGAGCTCATGTTTGACCTCAAACGTGAACTCAAACGTGAGTGACAGCAAACCCCCATTCTGCATCATGCCATTACAAGACGTTTGAGTCAACGTTTGCCTTAAACGTTGACTTAAACGTGAATGATCCCAATTCCATCAAGGCCATCCAGATCCATTCTTCCTCAAATTCAAAGCAAGCTAAGCCCATTACCATCACTCAAAGGCACACAGAGGAGCGAGATTAGGAATTTCATTCAATTGTAATTTTTTTTTAATTTCAATTTCATTTTCATTTTCATTTGGAAAAGCCTATATAAGGCATCCTTATCATCTTTATCAGTAGGCTGGCTCCATTAGAGAGCATTAGGAATAGAGAACTCTCTCTCTTTAGTTTTTCTCTTTGTTTTGAATCTTGGGTTGAGAATTGAAGAATTGAAGGAATTCTGTTTCATTCTCACTTTGAGATTTCTCTTGTTCTTCTTCTACAAAATTTCAGTGAATTCTGCAACTTTAATTTCCTGTCATTTATAATTCTGTTGGTTACAATTTCACACAATTCACTTCAATGTTAGCTTGACTAAACTAATCACCCACTAAAGTTGCTTGATCCATCAATCCCTGTGGGATCGACCTCACTCACGTGAGTTTTATTACTTGATGTGACCCGGTATACTTGCCGGTTAGAATTAGGTGTTTTGGAAATTCGTTTTTCCACAAATTTTCCCATCAGTGAGCATCTTATACCCTTTTTCTAGGTTTTTTTATATTATTTTTAGTTAGATTTTATTAGGTTTTATTATATTTTAGTGCAAAATTCACCTTTGGTTGCTACTTTGAGTTTTTTCTTGTGTTTTTATGGTTTTAGGTGAAATTTGGAGTAGTTTAGAGAAGCCTGGAGCAAAAGACAAAAAAAGCTGTTAGCTCCCCTTGGGCGCTGAATGCCCAAACCGGCATTCAACGCCAGCCAGGGGGGGAAAGGAATAGAACGCACTCCCCTTCTCTGGTGTTCAACGCCCAATCCTAGCGCTGAACGCCAGCAAACAACTCGGTTTACATGCTATTGGGCCTCTAAGTGGATTTTAGCACTTCTTATGCTTATCTTATTTTATCTTTGTAATTTTTAATTTAAAATAATATCTTTTAGGTTTAGCATTTATTATTAGGTTAGTATTTATAGGAGAATATCCATTAGGTTTAGCAGATCTTCTTCCTTCGCACTTTTTCAGAAACCTATTTTCTTTGTAAAGTTATGAGCAACTAAACCTCTTGGTTAAGGTTAGGAGCTCTATTTATTTCTATGGATAAAGATTATTATTCTGCTATTTTAATTAATGTTTGATTCAATTCTAAGGTGTTGTTTTCGTTCTTAATCTTTTGAATCTGGGTTGAACGAGAGTATGACCCTTATTCTACATGAGCTCTTGTGATTCTCGAGAGAGCTATCTCGCTTGAGCTACAGCTTGAAAACACTCCTCCTAAACTGTGAATTACCTGGACTAATTACGATATGTGACATAAAATCCTGTTAGCTTTGGGTAATTGAGGTTTTGTGGTGCTAAACTAGTTTTCTGAACGTCACCCTCTGATCTGAATTGAATGACCACAAGAGTGGCTTTTGATGAAGATTAGAGGAGATTAAATCGCTAAGAGATTAGGTCTTAATCACTTATGGTTTGCCATAGAAGGAATCACTCATTGTTAAAATAGCTGGTAAGATGTTTTAATCCGGAAAGATAAACATCTCCGAGACCTTAACTGTTTTCTCATCATTGTTTTACTCTAAACCCGTTTAATTGCTTTCTTGCTTTTTACTACTTATACGTTTTACAACAACAACCACCTTTTACTGTTTACCTGACTAAGTCTAACAGGATAACTATTGCTTGCTCAATCCAACAATTCTCGTGGGATCGACCCCCACTCACTTGAGGTATTACTTGGATGACCCGGTGTACTTGCCGATAAAGTTGTGCGAGTTCTAATTTCGCGCACCATCTTTATCCTATGTATATCTATCTATCTATTTGTCAATTATACAGGGGATATGAGAGTTGTTTAGTGTCTAAATTATTTTTTTAAAATGTCTCATTATATATTTTTGTATCTTCTATTTAATCTAATTTATAAATATGAGAGTAATTACGTCCAAATTATTTCCTAAAATGCTCTTTATTATTAAATATGTTGTTAATTACTATTTTTTTTAATTTCAAATTTATTATTATTACCATATTTATATATTAAAAAGGTGGATTAATAAACATGTTATTATGAGGCTCATTTTTTTAATATGAATTTTGTTGGTGAGATACACACTGAAATAGGCTAAAGGTGTGTAATTGCAGATGGGTGAAGCATGCAGAGGGAGTAGGCCCAACATGCAGGACATGTGTTGCCATGTGTCAGACGCTGATTGGATATCATTTCAACACAGGTCACATGTTGAGTGTTCCCTAATTTATCCAAAAAATCTGCCTATAAATACGAAGTTCTTTACCATTTTACTTCATTGTGAAAAGAGTTGTTTTAGTGTGTTGGTGGTGTAATAGAGGGTACCGCAAATATACTAGTGTATTATAACAGTGAGATTATTTGAAATAAACATGTGGGTGTGAGCATTGCGTGTGAGAATATATTTTCATTTATGATTTCATGCACTATGATGTTTGTGGATCTATAGTACGGTCTTGGTCAAAGCATAGAGAGTGATATCTTAAAGAGGGTGAGCAATATTCTGTACAGAATTTCCGTTATTGTATTTGATAATCTAATATAATTTGAATTATGCCCATTATTGACGAAGCAAGTATGCATCATGTGTTTCATATTCACCAGTAAATTCAGGTGCAACAGCTGAAGATTGAGTTGTATGTTGGGTTTGAACATATAGCTACAGATGCAATTCAATTTGACTTAGGCATGGAAGATGATAGAGCTAAAGTGTACGGAGGAATGAATAGTGATAGTGAAGAGGACTTTGGTATGCGAAATTGCTACTCAGGTTGTGAATTGTTGTTCGAAATTGATTCCCCGGCAATGGCACCAAAAACGGATGCACAGGACCATGGTCTAAACATATCTTCACAACTTCGCATAACTAACCAGCAAGTGCACTGGGTCGTCCAAGTAATACCTTACGTGAGTAAGGGTCGAATCCCACGGAGATTGTTGGTATGAAGCAAGCTATGGTCACCTTGTAAATCTCAGTATATATTGCTGGAAAGCCCTGGATGTCTAATTTCCAACGCAAATGGAAGCGCGCCATTTCGAGTTCTGTAGCTCCAGAAAATCGACTTTGAGTGCAGGGAGGTCAGAATCCAACAGCATCAGCAGTCCTTCTTTAACCTCCGAATTTGATTTCTACTCAAGTCCCTCAATTTCAGCCAGAAAATACCTGAAATCACAGAAAAATACACAAACTCATAGTAAAGTCCAGAAATGTGAATTTAACATAAAAACTAATGAAAACATCCCTAAAAGTAAATAGATCCTACTAAAAACATACTAAAAACAATGCCAAAAAGCGTATAAATTATCCGCTCATCACAACACCAAACTTAAATTG
>NC_029788.2:28012389-28012809 GCF_000816755.2 Arachis ipaensis
AGTAGTGAAGAGGTGATGGGGAAGAGAGATTGAGGTGATTGGTGAAGGGTTTTTGGGGAAGAGTGTTTATGGGGTTGTGTGAAGGAGAGTGGTGAGAAGAAGTGAGTGGAGGTAGGTGGGGATCCTGTGGGGTCCACAGATCCTGGGGTGTCAAGGATTTGCATCCCTGCACCAATTAGGCATGTAAAATGCCTTTGCACACAACTCTGGGTGTTCAGCGCCAGGTTGGTGCCCATTTTGAGCGTTCAACGCCCATTTGTTGCCATTTCTGGCATTGAACACCAGAACCATGCTTGTTCTGGGTGTTCAGTGCCAGAATGCTGCCCATTTTGGGCGTTCAGTGCCAGAACCATGCTCTGTTCTGGCGTTGAACGCCAGGCAGATGCTCCTCCAGGGTGTGATTTTTCTTCTGCTGTTTTT
>NC_029788.2:28012832-28014689 GCF_000816755.2 Arachis ipaensis
AATTTATGAGAGAAAAAGGGAAAGATATTTTTTGATTTTTTGAATTTTTTGATGAGAGAGAAAAACAAAAAAAAATGATGCAATGCATGAGAATTTTAGATCAAAACATGTGATGCATGCAAGAATGCTATGAATGTCAAGATGAACACCAAGAACACTTTGAATGTCAAGATGAACACCAAGAACATATTTTTGAAAAATTTTTAATGCAAAGAAAACATGCAAGACACCAAACTTAGAATTCTTTAATGCTTAGACACTAAGAATTCCAGAATGCATATGAAAAACAAGAAAAGACACAAAACATGCAAATGCAAAGATCAAACAAGAAGACTTACCAAGAACAACTTGAAGATCATGAAGAACACTATGAATGCATGATTATTTTCGAAAAATGCAAGATGCACATGAAATTGACACCAAACTTATGATATGACTCAAGACTCAAACAAGAAACACAAAAAATATTTTTGATTTTTATGATTTTCTAATTTTTTTTTGGATTTTTTCGAAAATTATTTTGTAAAAGAAAAATAAGGATTCTAAAATTTTTAATATGAATTCCAGGAGTCTTGCCATGTTAGTCTAAAGCTTCAGTCCAGGAATTAGACATGGCTCACTAGCCAGCCAAGCTTTCAATGAAAGCTCGGGTCCAAAACACTAGACATGGCCAATGGCCAGCCAAGCTTCAGCATGTAAATCAGGAACAGCAGCACGTGGATTAGCAACAACTAGCGTGCTCTTGATAACAAATTGCAAGCCTCAGTCCAAATAAATTTAGACATGGCTTTACAGCCAGCCAGGTTTCACATGCTTCATGAGACACTAGAATTCATTCTTTAAAAATTTTGAATAAAAATTTTTTTGAAAACATTTTTATTTTTTTTTCGAAAACAGATGAGAAAATTTTTTGAAAGATTTTTGAAAAATTTTTGTAAACAAAACAAAAAAAAAATTACCTAATCTGAGCAACAGGATGAACCATTAGTTGTCCAAACTCAAACAATCCCCGGCAACGGCGCCAAAAACTTGGTATGCGAAATTGCTACTCAGGTTGTGAATTGTTGTTCGAAATTGATTCCCCGGCAATGGCACCAAAAACGGATGCACAGGACCATGGTCTAAACATATCTTCACAACTTTGCAACCTGTTTCTGGCATTTGACTCCAGAATAGGGCAGAGAGCTGGCGTTGAATGCCAGTTTACGTCATCTAAACTAGAGCAAAGTATGAAATATTATATATTTCTAGAAAGCCCTAGATGTCTACTTTCCAACGCAATTGAGAGCGCGCCATTTGGACTTCTGTAGCTCCAGAAAATCCACTTTGAGTGCAGGAAGGTCAGAATCAAGCAGCATCTGCAGTCCTTCTTCAACCGCTGAATTTGGTTTTTGCTCAAGTCCCTCAATTTTAGCCAGAAAATACCTGAAATCACAGAAAAATACACAAACTCATAGTAAAGTCTAGAAATGTGATTTTTATTTAAAAACTAATAAAAATATACTAAAAACTAATCAAATCATACTGAAAACTATGTAAAAACAATGCCAAAAAGCGAATAAATTATCCGCTCATCACAACACCAAACTTAAATTGTTGCTTGTCCCCAAGCAACTGAAAATCAAATAGGATAAAAAGAAGAGAATATAATATAAATTCCAAAATATCAATGAAACTTAGCTCCAATCAGATGAGCGGGACTAGTAGCTTTTTGCCTCTTGAATAGTTTCGGCATCTCACTTTATCCCTTGAAGTTCAGAATGATTGGCATCTATAGGAACTTAGAATTCAGATAGTGTTATTGATTCTCCTAGTTCAGTATGTTGATTCTTGAACACAGCTACTTTATGAGTCTTG
>NC_029788.2:28014792-28073986 GCF_000816755.2 Arachis ipaensis
AAGTTTTCACTTGACACCTTCACGCCACAAGCACATGGTTAGGGACAGCTTGGTTTAGCTGCTTAGGCCAGGATTTTATTCCTTTAGGCCTTCCTCTCCACTGATGCTCAAAGCCTTGGATCCTTTTTATTACCCTTGGCTTTTGGTTTTAAGGGCTATTGGCTTTTTGCTCTTGCCTATTGGTTTAAAGAGCTTTTGGTTTTTCTTTGCTTGATTTTTCTCTCTTTTTTTTTCGCCATTTTTCTTTTCTCTTTTTTTTCGCAAGCTTTTGTATTCACTGCTTTTTCTTGCTTCAAGAATCATTTTTATGATTTTTCAGATTATCAAATAACATGTCTCCTTTTTCATCATTCTTTCAAGAGCCAACATATTTAACATTCATAAACAACAATTTCAAAAGACATATGTACTGTTCAAGCATTCATTCAGAAAACAAAAAGTATTGTCACCACATCAAAATAATTAAACTAGTTTCAAGGATGAATTCGAAACCCTGTACTTCTTGTTCTTTTGTTTTTAGAACATTTTTGATTTAAGAGAGGTGATGGATTCATAGGACATTCATAAATTTAAGGCATAGACACTTAAATACTAATGATCATGTAATAAGACACAAACATAAACATAAAGCATAGTAAACAAAAAATAGGAAAATAAGAACAAGGAGATTAAAGAACGGGTCCACCTTAGTGAGGGTGACGTCTTCCTCTTCTTGAAGAACCAATGGTGCTCTTGATCTCCTCTATGTCTCTTCCTTGTCTTTGTTGCTCCTCCCTCATAGCTCTTTGATCTTCTCTAATCTCATGGAGAATGATGGAGTGCTCTTGGTGTTCCACCCTTAGTTGTCCCATGTTGGAACTTAATTCTCCTAGGGTAGTGTTGATTTGCTCCCAATAGTTTTGTGGAGGAAAGTGCATCCCCTGAGGCATCTCAGGGATTTCTTGGTGAGGGAATTCCTCATGCTCTTGTTGAGGTCCATGAGTGGGCTCTCTTGATGTGCAGTCAAATGCTCTACTACTGAGCTATGGACCCTTGAGATGAATCTCTCCATCTCTCATGACTCAGAGGTGGAAGCAATTGCCTTCCCTTTCCTCTTTCTTGAGGTTTCTCTGGCCTTAGGTGCCATTAATGGTTATGGAAAAATAAAAAACAATGCTTTTACCACACCAAACTTAAAATGTTTGCTCGTCCCCGAGCAAAAGAAGAAAGAAAGAAGGAGAAGAGGAAGAAAATGAAGGAGATGGAGGGAGAGTGATTAGGTGATTGGTGAGGGGTATTTATGGAAGAGAGTTATGAAAAGGTGTGAAGAGGAGAGAAGAAAATGTGGGGATCCTGTGGGGTCAAGGACTTAACATCCCTGCTCCAATTAGGCGTGTAAAACACCCTTAGCATGCATGTCTGGCGTTAAACGCCAGCTTGCTGCATGTTTTTGGCATTAAACGCCCAAATGTAGCCTGTTTCTGGCGTTTAACGCCACTTCCATGCTCTGTTCTGGCGTTAAATGCCAGTCTGGTGCTTGTTTCTGGCGTTTAACCCCAGCTTGATGCTTCTTTCTGGTGTTAAACGCCAGTTTGATGCTTCTTACTGGCGTTTAAACACCAGTAAGTTCTTCCTCCAGGGTGAGCTGTTTTTAAAGCTGTTTTTCATTCTATTTTTTATTTTTCAGTAGTTTTTGTGACTCCACATGATCATCAACCTAAAAAAACATAAAATAACAATAGAAAATAAATAGATATAATTAAATAACATTGGGTTGCCTCCCAACAAGCGCTTCTTTAATGTCAATAGCTTGACAGTGAGCTCTCATGGAGCCTCACAGATGTTCAGAGTATTGTTGGGACCTCCCAACACCAAACTTAGAGTTTGTATGTGGGGGTTCAACACCAAACTTAGAGTTTGGTTGTGGCCTCCCAACACCAAACTTAGAGTTTGACTGTGGGGGCTTTGGTTGACTCTGCAGTAAGAGAAGCTTTTCATGCTTACTCTCCATGGTTACAGAAGGAGATCCTTGAGTTTTAAACACAAGGTTGTCCTCATTCAGTTGAAGGACCAATTCTCCTCTGTTCACATCAATCACAGCTCTTGCTGTGGCTAGGAAGGGTCTTCCAAGGATGATGGATTCATCCTCATCCTTCCCAGTGTCTAGGATTATAAAATCAACAGGGATGTAAAGGCCTTCGACCTTTACTAACACGTCCTCTACTTGTCCATAAGCCTATTTTCTTGAGTTGTCTACCATCTCTAAAGAGATTCTGGCAGCTTGTACCTCAAAGATCCCAAGTTTCTCCATTACAGAGAGTGGCATTAAGTTTATTCCTAACCCTAGGTCACACAGAGCCTTCTCAAAGGTCATGGTGCCTATGTTACAGGGAATTAGGAATTTACCAGGATCCTGCTTCTTTTGAGGTAATTTTTGCCTATCCAATGCATTTAGTTCATTTGTGAGCAAGGGAGGTTCATCTTCCCAAGTCTCATTGCCAAATAATTTGGCATTCAGCTTCATTATTGCACCAAGGTACTTAGCAACTTGCTCTTCCGTAATGTCTTCATTCTCTTCAGAGGATGAATACTCATCAGAGCTCATGAAGGGCAGAAGGAGGTTCAATGGAATCTCTATGGTCTCTAGATGAGCCTCAGATTCCTTTGGTTCCTCAAAGAGAAACTCCTTATTGGTCACTGAGCGTCCCAGGAGGTCTTCCTCACTAGGATTCACGTCCTCCTCCTCCTCTTTGGGTTCGGCCACACCAAGTAAGGTAATGGCCTTGCACTCTCTTTTTGGATTCTCTTCTGTATTGCTTGGGAGAGTACTAGGAAGAGTTTCAGTGACCCTTTTACTCAGCTGGCCCACTTGTGCCTCCAAATTCCTAATGGAGGACCTTATTTCATTCATGAAACTTAGAGTGGCCTTAGATAGATCAGAGACTATATTTGCTAAGCTAGATGGATTCAGCTCAGAATTCTCTGTCTGTTGCTGAGTGGGTGATGGAAAAGGCTTGCTATTGCTAAACCCATTTCTTCCACCATTATTAAAGCCTTGTTGAAGCTTTTGTTGATCCTTCCATGAGAAATTTGGATGATTTCTCCATGAGGGATTATAGGTATTTTCATAGGGTTACCCTATGTAATTCACCTCTGCTATTGCAGGGTTCTCAGGATCATAAGCTTCTTCTTCAGAATATGCCTCTTGAGTACTGTTGGATGCAGCTTGCAATCCATTCAGACTCTGAGAAATCATATTGACTTGCTTAGTCAATATTTTATTCTGAGCCAATATGGCATTTAGAGTATCAATTTCAAGAACTCCCTTCCTCTGAGGCATCCCATTACTCATAGGATTTCTTTCAGAAGTGTACATGAACTGGTTATTTGCAACCATGTCAATGAGTTCTTGAGCTTCTGCAGGCATTTTCTTTAGGTGAATGGATCCACCTGAAGAATGGTCCAATGACATCTTTGATAATTTAGACAGACCATCATAGAATATATCCAGGATGGTCCATTCTGAAAGCATGTCAGAAGGACACTTTTTGGTCAGTTCCTTGTATCTCTCCCAAGCTTCATAGAGGGATTTACCTTCTTTCTATTTGAAGGTTTGAACATCCACTCTAAGCTTGCTAAGCTTTTGAGGAGGAAAGAACTTGGCTAAGAAAGTCGTGACCAGCTTCTCCCAAGAGTTCAGGCTATCTTTAGGTTGAGAGTCCAACCATATTCTAGCTCTGTCTCTTACAGCAAACGGGAAAAACATAAGCCTGTAGACCTCGGGATCAACCCCATTGGTCTTAACAGTCTCACAGATTTGCAAGAATTCAGTTAAGAACTGAAAAGGATCTTCTGATGGAAGTCCATGAAACTTGCAATTCTGTTGCATTAGAGAAATTAATTGAGGCTTTAGCTCAAAATTGTTTGCTCCAATGGTAGGGATTGAGATGCTTCTTCCATGTAAATTGGAATTTGGTGCAGTAAAGTCACCAAGCATCTTCCTTGTATTGTTATTATTTTCGGCCATGTCTCCTTCTTTTTCAAAAATTTCTGTCAGATTTTCTCCAGAGAGTTGTGCTTTAGCTTCCCTTAGCTTCCTCTTCAGAGTCCTTTCAGGTTCAGGATCAGCCTCAACAAGAACGTTCTTATCCTTGTTCCTGCTCATATGAAAAAGAAGAAAATAGAAAAGAAGAGGAATCCTCTATGTCACAATATAGAGATTCCTTTATGTGAGTAGAAGAAGAAAAGAATAGAAGAAGAGAAATTCGAACACCAGGAGAAAAAGAGGGTTCGAATTTTTAGAAGAAGAGAAGTGTTAGTAAATAAATAAATAATTAGAAGGAGATGAGAGAGAAGAATTTTCGAAAATAATTGAAAAGAAAAATTATTTTTGTTTTTAATTTAAATTTAAAGTTAAAATTCGAAAGTTTAAAAAAAAAGAAAAATTAAATTAAAATTTAAAACAATTAGTTAATTAAAAATGAATTTTGAAAAAGAGGGAAGGGATTTTCGAAAATTAGAGAGAGAAAAGTAGTTAGGTAGTTTTGAAAAAGATAAGAATCAAACAAAAAGATAAGATTAATTGAAAAAGATTTGAAAATCAGTTTTTGAAAAGATAAGAAGTTAGAAAAGATTTTGAAATTGATTTCGAAAAAGATGTGATTGAAACTTATTCTGAAAAAGATTTGAAAAAGAAATTTAAAAAGATTTGATTTTGAAAATTAAAGTTGATTACTTGACTAACAAGAAACAAAAAAGATATGATTTAAAATTTAAAGATTGAACCTTTCTTAATAGACAAGTAACAAACTTTAAAATTTTTGAGTCAATCACATTAATTGTTAGTAAAGATTTTGAAATTATGAAACAAAATAAGAAAAGATTTTTGAAAATCAAATTGAAATTTTCGAAAACATGAAAGAAAAAATGAAAAAGATTTGATTTTTTGAAAAAGATTTGAAAAAGATAGGATTTTTAAATTGAAAATTTGATTTGACTCATAAGAAACAACTAAATTTAAAAACTTTTGACTAAATCAAACCAAATTTTTGAAAATTTATGAGAAGAAGAAAAGGGAAAGATATTTTTTTTATTTTTGAATTTTTAGTGAAGAAAGAGAAAAATAATAAAAAGACTCAATGCATGAAAATTTTGGATCAAAATAAATGATGCATGCAAGAACACTATGAGTGTCAAGATTAACACCAAGAACACTTTGAATGTCAAGATGAACACCAAGAACTTATTTTTGAAAATTTTTAAGAAAAGAAAAACATGCAAGACACCAAACTTAGAAATTTTCAATGTTGAGATATTAATAATTCAAAAATGCATATGAGAAACAAGAAAAGACACAAAACAAGAAATTTTAAAGATCAAACAAGAAGACTTACTAAGAACAACTTGAAGATCATGAAGAACACATGCATGAGTTTTCGAAAAATGCAAAAATTTTAAAAACATGCAATTGACACCAAACTTAAAGTTTGACACAAGACTCAAACAAGAAACATAAAATATTTTTTTTGGTTTTATGACTTTATTAATTTTTTTTTTGGATTTTTCAAAAATTATTTTGGGAAAAACGAAAAAGAAGAAATTTTTTTTGTATTTTTTTTCGAAAATAAGAAATAAAAAGCTTAAAATTAAAATAAAATTACCTAATCTGAGCAACAAGATGAACCGTCAGTTGTCCAAACTTGAACAATCCCCGGCAACGGCGCCAAAAACTTGGTGCACGAAATTGTGATCCTTAACAACGGTGCCAAAAACTTAGTGCTCGGAACGTAATTCACACACTTTGTCACAACTTCGCACAACTAACCAGTAAGTGCACTGGGTCGTCCAAGTAATAAACCTTACGTGAGTAAGGGTCGATCCCACGGAAATTGTCGGCTTGAAGCAAGCTATGATCACCTTGTAAATCTCAGTCAAGCGGATTCAAATGGTTATGGAGTTTTAATAATTAAAAGATAATTAACATGTAAAATAAAGATAGAGATACTTATGTAATTCATTGGTGAGAATTTCAGATAAGCGTATAGAGATGCTTTCGTTCCTCCTGAACCTCTGCTTTCTTGCTGTCTTCATCCAATCATTCCCACTCCTTTCTATGGCAAGCTTTGTGTAGGGCATCACCGTTGTCAATGGCTACTTCCCATCCTCTCAGTGAAAATGGTCCAAGATGCGCTGTCACCGCACGGCTATTCATCTGTCGGTTCTCGATCATACTGGAATAGGATTCACTAATCCTTTTTGCGTCTGTCACTACGCCCAGCACTCGCGAGTTTGAAGCTCGTCACAGCCATCCCTTCCCGGATCCTACTCGGAATACCACAGACAAGGTTTAGACTTTCCGGACCTTAAGAATGGCCGCCAATAGTTCTAGCCTATACCACGAAGACTCTGATCTCACGATCAGAAGGCTAAGAGATACACATTCAAGCTTGTTTGCATGTAGAACGGAAGTGTTTGTCAGGCACGCGTTCATAAGTGAGAATAATGATGAGCGTCACATAATCATCACATTCATCATGTTCTTGTGTGCGAATGGATACCTTAGAGAAGAAATATGCTTGAATTGAATAGAAAAACAGTAGTACTTTGCATTAATTCATGAGGAACAGCAGAGCTCCACACCTTAATCTATGATGTGTAGAAACTCTACCGTTGAAAATACATAAGTGATAATGGTCCAGGCATGGCCGAATGGCCAGCCTCCCCAAATGGCATATGAATTCGAAAATAGGGAAAAGGACCCCTAGTACAATATTAAAGAGTTCTATTTATACTAAAACTAGTTACTAGGGTTACAGAATTGAGTAAATGATGTAGAAATCTACTTCCGGGGCCAACTTGGTGTGTGCTTGGGCTGAGCATTGAAGTTTTCACATGTAGAGGTCTTCCTTAGAGTTAAACACCAGTTTGGAACCTGTTTCTGGTGTTTAACTCTGCTTTGCAACCTATTTCTGACGTTTGACTCCAGAATAGGGCAGAGAGCTGGCGTTAAACGCCAGTTTACGTCGTCTAAACTCGGGCAAAGTATGGACTATTATATATTGCTGGAAATCCCTGGATGTCTACTTTCCAACGCAATTGAGAGCGCGCCATTTGGACTCCTGTAGCTCCAGAAAAGCCACTTTGAATTCAGGGAGGTCAGAATCCAACAGCATCTGCAGTCCTTCTTCAGCCTTTGAATTTGGTTTTTGCTCAAGTCCCTCAATTTCAGCCAGAAAATACCTGAAATCACAGAAAAACACACAAACTCATAGTAAAGTCTAGAAATGTAATTTTTATTTAAAAACTAATAAAAATATACTAAAAACTAATAAATCATACTGAAAACTATGTAAAAACAATGCCAAAAAGCGTATAAATTATCCGCTCATCACGCTCCTTCATAGCCAATAACATGACATTTCATTGCAACTACTAGGGAAGACGACCCGGGAGCTAAATACTCTCGGTTTATATTTGTTTTGTTTTGAATTTAACATTTGATTATGAGAGTTTGTTGTTGGTTTGGACTATGCTACTAACGAAGTGATTCTTGTTTTGATTGATTCCAAACCGACACCAATTCTCATTTATCAGATAGTGATAGAAAATGTAATGGTTCCACTCATAGTCAGTCAACCATTCGATGCTCCACCTTTTATGTGTAACTTGGATATTGACACCATGCATTCACCGGAATTTGCTGGATATGAAAACATAAGTTTGTGAGGAGTGAGTAATATATTTTAAAGTAAATAGCTATTTTGGCATCCGAAAGATTCAACTGTTGACAAAATGAATCCCAACATTTGTTTACAAAATAATCCCTAAAAAATATATTGTCTAACAAAGTGACCCAAATATTTAGTCAATGGTTTATTCATCTGGTCAATAGTTAAATTTTAAAGAAATTACTAATCTACCCCTGTCATCATAATCACCACCATCACTCCCATCCCACCCAGTTCTTTTTCCTAATCTCATTCCTTTGTCACCACCCATGTCTACACTCAAACTCACTTATTGCATCATTTTCACTGCCATCACTCCCAGTCCACCTCTTTTTGTTGCCCTATTTCATCTCTCTGCCACCACCCCATTCTACCGCCCTTACCCACTAGCCCAGCATCTTCATCACCACTATCTAGGGGATATTCACCCTAAATTTGAGCTGATAAACAAGCACAACAAACAAAAAACAAAGAACATAAAATCAGAAATTGGTACCATGAAGGGAAGAGCTAGAAAAAAGGACTACAACACCACAGAACTCGGAGAAGCTGACGGTGGGTTAGTTGCGACACTGGCCAGACGAAGGCAACAATGCTCCGAGGAGACGAGAGATGGAGGAGCTTAATGCGTGATGAAAATGGATGGTAGAGCTCAAGGTTCAGTAATTGCAAATGGCATATCTCCATGCACAGGGAATAATGGATGAGGTCCAGGCGCAGTTAATGGCAAACGGCAGAACAACAACTTAAAAAATGCAACGAACAACTGGGTGAATATGAATTCGAGTTCTACAACACTACTTTCAAGCTCAATGAAAGAAGGCTCTACAACTTTAGATTCCCAAGGGCATTCAACATCTCCTAAATCTTCAACAACTTCTTCCTCTTCTTCAACAATCATGGCTTCCTCCAATTGCTCCAATACAAAATCCAACTCCTCATTCTCCACTGGATTTTCTAATCTCTCTTTCATACTCCGCCCTTCAATTGATTATCTACATGTGGTCATAGGAGTACTTTGAGTGTCTAAGCTTTGGGAGACTAAAGGGATTACTACCTCTTGGAGAATAGTATAAATCTCTGTTTTCTCTTAGAGATATGAAATGAAAAAGTCATTCATTAATGTTTGAGGTGGAGAGGAAGGTTCATCATATGGGAGAAAATGTTTACAATAGGAAGGTGGTTCAATTTGGTGGGAGTATTGAGGTGGTATATGAGAGAATGATGGTTCTTAGGAGTAATTGTGTTGAAATTGTGGTGGCTTTAAGGGTTTTCTTGCATAATGGTCACAAGGATAAGGTAAAGAAGGTTGGTTGTATTATGGATATGGGTTATAGGATGGTGTTTGGTAAAATGGAGCTTGTGAGGTAGGTTGAGAACTATGTTGTGGAGTTGGTTCATAAGAGTATGCATTATAGGATGGAGTAGGATCATTATTGGCTGGAGAAAAATAGTATGGATACCAAGAGGTTTGTTCATGAGCATGTAATTCCTCCCTTGATTGATTTCCAATCCCATAGCACATGTCTTCATTAAAGCTTGCATTTCCTGCAACATAGTTATAACCAAACTCATAGCCACAAGGATGAGAATTCATGAAAAGAGAAAATAAAAACAAGAACTAATAAGAGGTAAGGAAAATAAACTCATAAAACTAGCAAGACCTAACAAAAAAGCCAAAAATCAAACTATTAACAATATCCACATATATACAACAACCAACAATAAGCACACATTGCAATTCCTCGGCAACGGCACAAAAAACTTTATGTGGGATAAATGTCGGTCTAGAATTTCTCAAAGGGATTTTGGTTGCAAGCATAGTCCAAATGAACAATTAATCCTCAATCAAAGTTTAAAAGGGTTGTCACAATACAAATCAAAATAACTGGGAGTATCAATCCACAACTAGAAAATGGATTAATACAGACAGATTTACAGACAGATTTAGTCTTTATTACAGACGAATTTTTGGTTACAGACGAAATTACCGACGGATTTTGTCCCTCTGTAAAATCCTTGTTGGAAATTATTTACCAACGGATTTTTTTCCGTCAGAAAATTATCGACGGATTTTTACCAATTACCGACGGATTTTCCCTCTGTAAATTCTCCATCCATTTCCCAAAGACAACGAACTTTTCGACGGATTTTCCGTCTGTAATTACAGACAGATTTTCCGATGGATTTTCCGTCTGTAATTACAGACGGATTTTCAGACGGATTTTCTGTCTGTAATTACAGATGGATTTTCCAACAGATTTTCCGTCTGTAATTTGAACTTTGGAAAATCATCTCACACTCTGATTACAGACAGAAAATTCGTCTGTAAATCCGTCAGTAAGGTAAAATAGAATTTTTTTTAAATTTTTCTATTACAAAATAAATACTTTAGATTTGTTTTCTAAATTTACTCCATCAAACACACTCTAAATTGAAAAAAAGAAAGCCAAAAATCACATAGATAAACATAATATTCATTACATGATACCTATAAAATTGGATGTTATTTTTCAACATTATTCAATATCTCACTGTCTTGATAAAAAGATACCCCAAAGTTTCTTTTAAACTACAACAGAGAAGGGCAGGACTTTCAGCCTAAATTTTAAAATTATTTCCTCATGCTCTCTTTAAAGTTTAAACTCTCCAATCTAATCTGAGTTACATGATTCTTCACTCCATGGTAGACTCTTGTGTGGCTGAAACTTGAAAGTATTTGTTCATCTAGTTCTTCTTCTTTGATTTGTTTGCATTGGACTGAGCATATGCAGTTCCTGGTGTCAAAAAATAGGACATGGACAGATTTCAGAAGCCTAACAATGTTTTATAGGATTAAGAAAAAGTGAAGGAGGATAACAAAAACACAACTTTAAAACAGAACTGCAAGAGAGAGAGAGAGAGATGCTTGCATGCTCTTGAAGCACATTTAATTTGTTCTACAGGAACACTCACATTTAAGAGAGATGCTTGCATGCTCTTCAATCATGGTCATGCACAGAATGCATAAAAACAAACATGCATACAAGTTATTTGTCAGATTGAGTGAGATTCAATTCTTAGGGAATGAGAGCAAATAAACCAAAAGATCACAGAGAGAGTAAAATACTAAAATACAATCTCTATCAAGCTTATCATCAAAACCATGCTAACAGAACAACCATGCATATGAACAAAACCAGATAAATGTAGCATTCATTTAGTGGCATAACATTTTGTCAACGCTTCACGAGATTCACCAAATTCAGGTTAATATAGAAACGAAATCCAGCCGGACTTATATCTCTGCATAGCAAACCTGAAAAGATTCAACCAAGATCACAAGTTAACTAGATAAGCCCTCCACAAAAAGGGGGATATATACAAATTAATAATTTAAGGGACTAGCCATTGACCCCGAAGAAGGAATCTCAGGCATAATAACAGTTTGAAATTATTTAATTCCATGCAGATGTATCATTTAGTTAGCTACTGCCAGCAACAGTTAATCATAGATGCAACTGTGCCATCACAAACTATAAAAATTAATTCATGCATAAAACTCAATCATCACAATTAGCAAAAATTATTTCAATACCAAAATTATAAAATAAAAAGAGGTATTAAAGTCACATCAGCTGCAATAATAAGTACAAAAAGCTTAAATAATAAAGGTAACAATAATAACAATCAATAGTGTAAATCAAAGCGGTGGTAGCCAGAGATACCAACATCAGCTGCAAAATGAACCAATATCGTGTTATTTTAGGAACTTGACCCTGAATAACTGGAGCATAGTAGTTTAGAGAAAGCATTCAAGTGCAAACGAACAGGCCCATTGCAAAACTAAAGCTATATATATATATAGTAGCTTTCATCGGATCTTGAATTCACAAGTCACATGAACCCACATATTAAAATATAAACATATACACACACATTAACAATATGTAATGCAGTACCAGTAAAATAAAAATTATAAAAAAAGGAAAAAAGAAAAGATGATTATGCCGCAATTACTAATTAAATAAGAGCAGGCAGGAGAATGTCAATGATGCGGAATATACAGTCAAAACCAAATAACAGAAAACTGCAAATAACTATTCCCTATTGAAAATTATTTTAGTTTACTTCCATTCACCAAATCATTCAGATATTTAGGCAGTGAAACAATTTTATCTACTGCAGTAACCTCAACATATGAAATAGACAATGGCACTTCTGAATATCTTTTTCACAAAATATGACACCAAGAATGCAAGCATAAGGTTTGTTAAAACATGAGAAAGACATACCCCTCCATTCTTGCTCTGTATAGGTCCATGAGAAGCCACAACATAAGGCTGGAAATAATTTGGCACTGACATGTTGGAGTTTGGAGAGAGACCATATTGTTGAAAGTAGGCAGGTATGGAAAGAGAGAAAAACAATGATAACCCAACAATGATGATATTCCGAGAGCTTCCAGCCTCACTATACCATAGGTTTGACAAGCCCAATGCAGTAAGCATTGCCCACGTAAAGCAGAGTAGACCAGCAACAATGACATCAGGAATTGAAGCAATGAAACCTCCAACCTTACCTGTTGTATAGCATAAGCATAGGTAAACACAGATTGCATGAAAAGAAGTTCTACAATTGACAGAACAAAAAAAAATATTATATATTTATATGCACATCATTTCAAACATGATACATTGAATATTTCAAACTAAAACAAACTGCTTTCCTGAGTAAAATATATATAGTTACAATCTCGAAGATTAGCTTCTCAAAGAACATTATTTTGAAAAGGCTATTTATATGAAGAACCAATAGCCTCTGAGATGGCTTAATGTACATTTCGTGAAGGTTAGATCCAAGAACAAAATGATAAAAGACTTACCCACAAGAGACAACACTATTAAAAAGCAAGCCCCCAGTTGAACTGCCCTGCGGCTTCCCATTTTAGTTACAGCAATTGTGTGGACATTTTCAGTTATAGTTGTCGACCCAGTTCCAGTTCCCCAGAGACCAGCCAACACACTTGTAAGACCTTCCAAACCAATTCCTCGACTTAGAACTCCAGGAGTTGGAGGTCTGGATGCCACCAGTAAAGAAGAGGCATGGTATGATCCAACCTACAAAGTTTAAAGCAAATCAATATCAACACCACAGTATAATGATTTATTAATCCTGTATACAGGGAAAAGGGGGAAAAAGTGAAAGAACAGTAAAATTTTGATATACTGTACTGTTAATCTGATACATCAGTACCACCTTATTATTTGACTGATCACATTGTGAATATTTGCAATCAAAAGAATTCTAACACTTCATACATTGAAAGCACTACATTACTCTTCAGTATAGTTTAAACAAATGAGAACGAAATAAGGAATTAATAAATAGAGACTGACTGAAAGCTTGCAGCTAAAATGAAATGACACATAAGTGAATAGCAATTGCAACTTTCATCACCTGCTAGTATACTGCGGTAATAGAACCTAGTGGATGGTTAGTTTTTCTAACTTAACACAAGCAAGTTAAATTATTGACATGTTCAAAGTTAAGATAGGACAATATCATTTGATTCATATAGACAACCCCAATAAAAGGTTAAAGGCATTGTAATCATTGTTAATCTAAATCAAGATAACAAAATACAGACCAGGAACCAGAGCTAAAAAGAGACAAGAAACTAACCGAATCCACAGATAAGATTACAGAAACCAAACACATCACAAGAGCCATTTTCCAGTGGAAGACAGGTGTACCCCATTGTAGTGGATAAGGAAATCTAAACCATGGAGATGATCTCAGTGCATGAGAAGTATCAACCCGGCAATGTTTCATCCTTAAAAAATTCTTTCTGCAGTGCTGTGACTACAACTTCCATCAAAGCTTTTCAATTTTTCTTTACAAAGAAAAACCCTCAAACTTGCTTAAAACTATTATCAAATCAAACTATTAAGTATTAGACCCTACTTTATATCTTCATCATAATCGCTGACGTTGAAATTGATATCTGTATCAATGCCATGGAACTTGATCGCAGCTCAATCATATGCCCTGAAAATTAAATCAAACTTACACACTAAAATTCAAATCCATGAAATATTTTTCATTAGCCAAAAAGAAAAAAAAGAACCGATAACAAAATTACCTAGCTGCAGCATGTGCTGTGTCAAATCCACCTATTAAAATATATAAATAAATAAATTTATAAACAAACAGAAAGAAAGAAACGCACAGCTGAGGAAGAGAAAACAACGATGGTATTGAAAGAAAGAAAACAGCCATGAAAGAGAAAGGAGATTAGGGTTACCTGCATAGCTGAGGCAAGATCGAAGAGAGAAACACAGCAACACACGGAAAAGAGCAAGCACTAGTGGCGAGATCGAAGAGAGAAACGCGCATTAGGGTTCGAAAGGGAGCGATGCGAGCAAGGCCGATGGAAGGGGTGCGACGAAGAAGAACCGGGAAGGGGTGCGACGGAAGGGAGCGATGCGAGCAAGGCCGATGGAATTTGAGTGCAATGGAGGTTTGTGAGACGGCGGTGCAAGGCTGATAGAGCCGCCGATGAAGCATTCAGAAGGGATGAGTGTGGAATCGCGAAAGTGTGGTGGAAAATGAAGAGGTATAACCGTGATCTTCAAATCTTTATTCTATTATTTTCGACAAAAAATTTTAAATTACAGACGGATTTTCTGTCTGTAATAATTTAATAAAATATAACATTGTTGTTTATTTAATTACAGACAGATTTTCCGTCTGTAATTATTTCCCACGAAAAAAATTAATTTTTTTCGATGGAATTATCGACAGATTTTCTTTTCCGTCTGTAATTTATGGTAATTCATTTTTTTTATTTTTCGACAAAAAATCTCTCTAAAATTCTGTCTGTATTTCCGTGGAATAAAATCTGTCGGAAATATCCGTCTGTAATAACTAATTTTCTAGTAGTGATCCCGGGTCGTTCTCCCTAGGAATTGCAATGAAGTGCTCAATTATTGGCTATGAAAAGGTATTTTTGGGTTTATGAATGATGGTCAAGAAATGTAAATAACAAGAAAGTAAATGACAATTAACTAATAAAGATAGAAAATTCAAATGGTGAAAATGTCTTAGCAAGGGTTGATGGTTTAGGTTCACTATCTTTGCTACCAACCACAATATGATAATTGCAAGGATCAATCTCATTTTGTCATCCTCTAACAATTGAAGGAAGGTCAAATGAGCTTCATTAATCCTAGCCCATAAGCCATAGCCACTCACCAATTAATTTAGTAAAGACTAGAATTAATGGAAGTAAATTATTAATCATTTGGACATTGGTAACTTAAGGTCACCCAAGTAACCAACCCAAGCCAAGAAGAGAAAAATCTAGTTCATAGCTAAAAGAAACATTTCATGAAACACATAGAATGCAATAAAAAGAAACATCATAAAATGCAAGAATTAATAAAAGCTATAACTAACATAAGCAAGAAATCAACAATAGTAATTAAGGTAAATATCAAAAGACATGAAAACCTAAAATTGCATTAAAAGGAAATTGAGAATAACAAAAGAGTTCATAAACTAAATTGGTAAAATAAAGAAATTAACAAGAGAAGTAAATGAACTAAAGTACTAGAACAAATAAAAGTAAAGGAAAACTAAATTGAAAGAAGATTGAGACCTAGATTTAAGAAAAATCAAAATAAGAACCCTAAAACCTAGAGAGAGTAGAGAACCTCTCTCTCTAGAATTCTACATCCAAAACATGATAAAAACTAAATTATGACCACTTTTCTTCATCCCCCTTCAATCCTTGGGTTCAAATGCATCAGAAATGAGTTAGATCTGGGCTTGGATGGGCTCAGAAATCGCCTCCGGCGTTTTGCCTTTAAGTGAGTCACGTGCCGCTTATCACGCGTATGCGTCGGTCACGCATACACGTCGCCATGAATCCTCCAAATGCTCATTTCTTCTTAAGTTCTCCACTTTGCATGCTTTTTCTTCACTTCTTCCATTCAATCCTTGCCTTATAAACCCTGAGATCATTCAACAAACATATCAAGGCATCAAATGGAATTAAAGTGAATTAAAATTAACAATTTTAAGGCCTAAAAAGTATGTTTTCACTCTTAAGCCCAACTTGGGGAGAATTAGAAAATCATGCTAATTTAGTGAATAAATGTGGGAAAAGTTGATAAAATCTACCAAATTCAATACAAAATAAACCATAAAATTGTGGTTTATCAACCTCCTCACACTTAAACGTTAGCATGTCCTCATGCTAAACTCAAGAAGACAAGAAAGGGGTATGAACATTTATTTAATACAATCTATCTATATGCAAACTATCTATATGCATGTAACTACTTGGTCAAAATAAATCAATTTCCAAGAATACATATATGAACATAAGGGCTAAAGCAATAGCAATCAAATCAAATCCACAATTGAATTGAGTTATTGAAATGAATTTACAAACTTGCAAGATAAGAAATAATAAACGGTGGAAACATAGAATTGAGCAATCGAACCCTCACCGGATGTGTATCCGCTCAAGTCGCTCAAGTGTATAGGGTTGATTCACTCAATTCACTCCTAATCATGTTTTCTAAGATTTGTTTTTCACTTAACAATTAACAACTATTCAATGCATGCATACAAATATCATGAGGACTTTTGAGAGTTGTAATAGGGCTAAGGTCAAGGTATGGATATATATGTGGCTAAGTGAGCTTGAAATTTGAATCTTTGATTAACTTAAGCTCTCACCTAACCTACATAACAACCTATACAATTCAAATGCAAACCTAACTACCCATTCATCACTTTTTTACATACTCATGCATTCTTTTCTATTCACATCCCATATGCATTATTCTTATTACTTTACTTTGGGGCATTTTGTCCCTTTTTATTGCTTTCTTTTTCTTTTTCTTTTGTTTTCTTTTTCTTCTTCTTTTTCTTTTTTTTATTTTTTCTTTTTTTTCAAAATAAAATATATATATATATATATATATATATATATATATATATATATATATATATATAGAGTATCTATCCAATTCCCAATATTTTCAATGAAAACTCAAAATACACTTTTACCTCAACTAATATTCCCAAACTTTCCCACACTTGAATGATATACACTCTCACTAGCCTAATCTAATCAAAGATCCAAATAAGGGACATTTATTATTTTTCACTTAGGGGTAGTGATATGCTAAAATTGAGAACAAAAGGGGATTAAAATAGGCTCAAAATTGATTAACAAAGGTGGATAAAACGGTAAGGCTATATGGGTAAGTGAGCTCAAATGAAATAAAGGCCTCAATCATATAAATGCATTCATACACAAAATAATGGACATAAAGAATCAAACAAATCAAAGATTATAATCATAGAAAGAGAATAATACACATAAGAATAAAAATAGTGGTTATATGATGTAACCACACAATTAGGCTCAAAACTCACAAGCTTATATGTTCATAGCTCAAAACATGTTCCACAATATATAATTCAAGCAAGTTTCAAAGAAATTTTTTTTACTCAAATCAATTAGGATGTCAATGCCCTATAGATAAAATCCTTAGAAAATTTCATTATTTTGACTAAGCTTATTATTTATATGCAAACAAATAAAATACAACTAAGAATTCTAAAAGACCTAGTGATAGAAGAAAAAGAAAAAATGAAATGTGAAAAGTATTAGGATTAGAAAATTTTCACCCAAAAATCGGCCGATTGGTCAGATGACCTCCCTACACTTAAAAGTTTGCACCGTCCTCGGTACATTCATAGATGAGTAAGGGGGTAAGGAGACTACATGGGTTGCCACCTTCAGCTGGTGGATCAACGGGCTACTGCATTTTCTTTCTTTTGCTGCCATTTTTTGCTTATGGTGAATCATCCTGAAAGATACAAAACAGGATAGTAAGACATGTAAATGCAAAAGCAAGGAAGCATAGATTGTTAGAATGAGGTATGATCACTAAAATGAAGTGAATGAATCAATGTGTGACATGGATAAATAACAAGTGTGTGAATTCTTAGTTGTGCATGGTTTAGAACTCACACTAGCATGAAAAGTGATGTCACAATTACAGAAAAGAAGTATACACTTCACTCATTCTAGTGTGCTTGAGGTGCTTTAATTGACTTGTAGGTTAAGATAAACAAATAAGTAATAAAGAAGCATAAAAGCATTCAAGCAATAATCAAGTAAATGTGAAATGGGTGATGAATGGACATTGATTGATGTGCAAGGAAACTTAATGAACAAAATAAAATATGAAACTTACACATCAATCAATGATACACCTTGAATTTTTGCTTGCATCACCTAATTGACATAAAGTGGGACACATGGGTGCTATGCAACTTATTAAAAGAGAGATATAATAAGTTGAAAATCAACCACATAGCAAGCATGGTCCATATAGCTTGAGAATTTCAAAAATCATGTCTCTAGGTGAGCTTACAATCCAATTTCACAAATGAAACATTATGCCCAAAAATGACTAGTTTCAAGTATGTGTAGAGCACATAGTTAAACAATTAAAGATTAACATGTCATTAAGGCATAAGCATAATTTATGGATGCATATGATCAAGCAACTCAATGCATTAAGATAAATGGATATCATCCAACATCAAGAAATTGCCTAGTCAAAGTAAAGAATTCAAATTACATGGTGGCCAAATCATGCAATTCAAAAGATTTAGAATGCTTTGAAGGCAATGTCATAAGTACTTGGTATGCACAAAAGATGAAGTAGGAACAATTCAATACCAAGCAACAAAGTATAATTTCAATAAAAAATTCCAACAATTCATAGTCACACAATGATGCTAAAATAGCATTCTATCGGTAATCAGCAGCAATATACAACAAATCATATTAATATTCCAACACTCTCCACAAAAAACTAACCTATATTAACAACCTAACCTGCTAAAAAAAATTAAACTAACTAACTAACAAATAAAGAAGATGGTGGTGGATGGTAAATGGTGGTGGGTGGTGGTAGGACGAGGGGAAAGAAAAGGGGAAAAGAGAAAAGAAGAAAAGAAATGGAAAGAAGAGAAGAAAAGAAGAGTGGGTGAAACAGGGCAGGGTGTCACGCGTACACGTGGGTCACACGTATACGTGAAATGGGAGAATGGGGTGCGACGCGCACGCGTCTGGCACGTGTAGGCGTGGAATGGGGAAAATATAGGGTGACGCGTATGCGTGGGATGAAATTGTGCTAGACGCACAGTGTCCACACCCTTCGCGCACAACTTTCTATTTGGACCGTGCGATAGCACAGTCCACGCATGATCCTGGCGCATCAAAATCAGGGGTGTCACGCGTACGCGTCGACCAGGCGTACGTGTGACAGGCAGTTTTTTTTTTCAAAAGCTTATTGAGAAACTAACAAGCCACCAAAGCAATCAAATATTATCAAACAAACTAAACCACAACTTAAACTAAATAAACCTAACTAAAAATGAAAATTCAACTTATTACCAATATAAACAAAAGGAAAAATGGCAAGAATTTACCATGGTGCAGTGTCTCCCTATTTATTGTCCTTAAGTTTGACATTTGGTGAGCTCCTTGTGATGGTGGCTTGTGCTTGTATTCATTCTTGAACTTCCACCAATGCTTGGACTTCAAGTATGCTCCAACATTCCAATTGATATCCACCAAGCCTTGATGGAGTTCCGCACAAGCTAAGGGCTCCCCAAGTTGATCCTCATGTATACCGGGATCCCAAATCTTGTTTCTACACCCGTCTTCAAGTTGATCATCACTCCACTCGGGTGATAAGTTCTTAGAATTCTCATGAAGACACCCAAACATCCTCCTAGACCCAAAAAATTGAGCTCTACACCAATCTTTGTAATTAGACTTTGAGTTTCCAACCATAATGAACCTAGAATGATATTTTCAACCACTAACCATCTCTCTCTTGCTCTTAAAGCCACAAAGAACTATAGGTTGCCCATCCATCTCAAGCAAACCATATTCAAGCAGGAAATTAAAGCTTAAGGATAAAGGTTTTACCCACTTGAATGATAGAACGGATGGTGGCCTAGAAGGAAATGGTTCTAACCGTCTTGATAAAGAAATTTCCACTCCCGTCCTTCTTTGTTGAGGGACTTCAACCACTTGATAAGCTTCTTCAACTTCCACCTCTTCTTCACCAAATTCTTCTAATTCTTCCCCATCGCTCAAGTCATAAACCGGAGGCAATGTGAAATCTATCTCAACATCAACCTTAAATTCAAAAAGGGAAGATTCATTAAGCTCAAAAGGATCATATGTTGATGCGGAATCATCATAAATAGGGGGACTTGTTGCTTGCTCCATTTCTTCCAATTCTTCATGCATAACATGCTTTGGAGGTTGTGCACTATCCTCCTCAACATTACTTTCAAGCTCAATGAAAGAAGGCTCTACAACTTTAGATTCCCAAGGGCATTCAACATCTCCTAAATCTTCAACCACTTCTTCCTCTTCTTTAACAATCATGGCTTCTTCTAATTGCTCCAATACAAAATCCAACTCCTCATTCTCCACTGGATTTTCTATTCTCTCTTTCATACTCTGCCCTTCAATTGATTCTCCACATATGGCCATGAGAGTACTTTGAGTGTCTAAGCTTTGGAAGACTAAAGGGATTACTACCTCTTGGAGAATAGTATAAATCTCCCTTTGCTCTTGGAAAAATGAAATGAGAAAGTCATTCATTATTGTTTGAGGTGGAGAGGAGGGTTCATCATATGGGAGAAAAGGTTTACAATAGGAAGGTGGTTCAATTTGGTGGGAGTATTGAGATGGTATATGTGAGAATGGTGGTTCTTGGGAGTAATTGTGTTGAAATTGTGGTGGCTCTAAGGATTTTCTTGCATAATGGTCACAAGGATGAGGTAAAGAAGGTTGGTTGTATTATGGATATGGGTTATAGGATGGTGTTTGGTAAAATGGAGCTTGTAAGGTAGGATGAGAACTATGTTGTGGAGTTGGTTCATTAGAGTATGCATTATAGGATAGAGTAGGATCATTATTAGCTGGAGGAAATTGGTATGGATACCAAGAGGTTTGTTCATGAGCATGCAATTCCTCCCTTGATTGATTTCCAATCCCATAGCACATATCATCATTAAAGCTTGCATTTCTTGCAACATAGTTGTAACCAAACTCATAGCCAAAAGGATGAGAATTCATAATGAAAAGAGAAAATAAAAACAAGAACTATTAAGAGGTAATGAAAATAAACTCCTAAAACTAGCAAGACCTAATAAAGAACCGAAAATCAAATAGTTCACAATATCCACATATATACAACAACCAACAATAAGCACACATTGCAATTCCCCGGCAACGGCGTAAAAAACTTGATGTGGGATAAATGTCGGTCTAGAATTTCTCAAAGGGAATTTGTTGCAAGCATAGTCCAAATGAACAATTAATCCTCAATCAAAGTTTAAAAGGGTTGTCACAATACAAATAAAAATAACCGGGAGTATTAATCCCGGGTCGTTCTCCCTAGGAATTGCAATGAAGTGCTCAATTATTGGCTATAAAAAGGTATTTTTGGGTTTTTGAATGATGGACAAAAAATGAAAATAACAAGAAAGTAAATGACAATTAACTAATAAAGAAAGAAAATTCAAAAGGTGAAAAGGTCTTAGCAAGGGTTGATGGTTTAGGTTCACTATCCTTGCGACCAACCACAATATGATAATTGCAAGGATCAATCCCATTTTTTCATCCTCTAACAATTGAAGGAAGGTCAAATGAGCTTCATTAATCCTAGCCCATATGTCCTAGCCACTCACCAATTAATTTAGTGAAGACTAGAATCAATGGAAGCAAATTATCAATCATTTGGACATTGGTAACTCAAGGTCACCCAAGTAACCAACCCAAGCCAAGAAGAGAAAAATCTAGTTCATAGCTAAAAAAAACATTTCATCAAACACATAGAATGCAATAAAGAGAAACATCATAAAATGCAAGAATTAATAAAAGCTATAACTAGCATAAGCGAAAAATCAACAATAGTAATTAAGGTAAATATCAAAAGACATGAAAACCTAAAATTGCATTAAAAGGAAATTGAGAATAACAAAAGAGTTCATAAACTAAATTAGTAAAATAAAGAAATTAACAAGAGAACTAAATGAACTAAAGTACTAAAATAAATAAAAGTAAAGGAAAACTAAATTGAAGGAAGATTGAGACCTAGATTTAAGAAAAAACAAAATTAGTATCCTAAAACCTAGAGAGAGGAGATAGCCTCTCTCTCTTTAGAATTCTACATCTAAAACATGATAAAAACTAAATTATGACCACTTTCCGTCATCCCCCTTCAATCCTTGGGTTCAAATGCATTAGAAATGAGTTAGATCTGGGTCTGGATGGGCTCAGAAATCGCCCCCAGTATTTTGTCTTTAAGTGAGTCACGTGCCGCTTATCACGTGTACGCGTCGGTCACGCGTACATGTCGCCTGGAAAATGACGTTCTCACGCGTACGCGTCGGTCACTCGTACGCGTCGCCATGAATCCTGGAAATGCTCATTTCTTCATGAGTTCTCCACTTTGCATGCTTTTTCTTCACTTCTTCCATTCAATCCTTGCCTTATAAACCCTGAGATCACTCAACAAATATATCAAGGTATTGAATAGTATTAAAGTGAATTAAAATTAAAAATTTTAAGGCCTAAAAAGCATGTTTTGACTCTTAAGCATAACTTAGGGAGAATTACAAAACCATGCTAATTTAGTAAATAAATGTGGGAAAATTTGATAAAATCTACCAAATTTAATACAAAATAAACCATAAAATTGTGATTTATCAATTACCCTTGTCCTAAAATTACCAATTTATCATTCTATTTTAGTAAAATCCCTATGTTACCCTTATCCCTTCTTCCAACCTCCAACCCTAATTTCCTAAATTGCCATTTACCAACACACTCCCAAATCAGAAGAGAGAACGAAAGAAAGAGAGAAAAGATCCAGAGAGAAACAGAGGAAAAAAGAAGAAAAAGGAGAGAAGAGGAAGATGGCACCAGTGGAAGGAGGACTGCCGCTCGCTGTCACCGTCCTCACCATCACCACTGTGTTGCAATCATGATTGACGGAGGAGAGAAAAAGAAACTGCGGAGTGGTGCGAATTTTCAAAACCACAACTTACCGGTATGTGCACCGGGTTACCAAGTAATAACTCACGGTGAGTGAGTGTCGAATCCACAAGGATTAACTGACTAAGCAAGCAATGGTTGATTAGTTATTCTAGTTAGACAAGTTGGAATGAGGGTTTTGATTACCAAGTAACATAAAAGACAATAAAGTAAGATAAGGAACGGTTGAGAAAACGGTGTGAGAATGGAGTTAAGACTTCAGAGATGTTTAAATGTCCGGATCAATATCAATGTCAACTACCTTGATCATGCAATGATTATGTTTATGGCAAACCCCAGGTGATTAAATCCCTATTCCTAGGCAATCCAATCTCCTCTAGTATAACCGACCGTCAATTCCTTGATCACTCAATTATATTAGAAGATTAAGTTTAAATTCCAATTTATAAGCCACACAACCCTAAGAATCCCAAAGCAGAATGCAGTTATATGTCACCTACCACATTAAGTCCAGATAATTAGAAGTTATGAGGAGTTGGTTTCAAGCTCTAATTCTAATGATATAACTTTTCCAAGACTTAAATAGAATTCAAGTAGAATTAGAGTTATTTCCTAATAATCACTAATAACTAGGATGATGAACGAAACCAATCTTTAAACATAATCAAGACATTAATCAAAGGTAGAAGAACAAATATTTATTAATCCATTCAATTAAATAGATCTCATAACCTTAACAATGGAGGTTTAGTTGCTCATGGTGTAGAAAATCCTAGCAGAGAAAAAGTGTAGAAAGTACAGAATGAAAACTAGGAGAAGAGAAGTCCCCATGAAGGCGGATATAAATCCTATTTATGGTCCTAAATTAGATTTAAAACTTAAATAAAACCCTAAGAGATCTTTTCTAATAGTAATGTGATTTACAAAATCAATTTTCCAAAAGCCTTGTTGAAGGTTACAGAAGGCTTAGAGAAAGGGGGTTGAATCTATGGCTTTCTTTTGCTTTAATAGATTAAGTCTTTAAACCCAACTTCAAACTTTATTTCTGTTTGAACTGTGCAGTAAAAAATTTAAGAGACAATTTATTTTTGTCTCATAAATATCAGAAAATAGAATAGCAAGAGAAAGAAAGAAGTTGACACAGTCATGTATCCTGGTTTAGTTGCCTTGTGCTATGCAACCTACATCTAGTCTCCACCACAACAGTGGTGGAATTTTCACTATAGTCAAAGTATTACATACACCAATTTCCTAGGATTCACACAATCCTATCTGGACACACAAGTTTCTTCCTAAACTTGACTTGATTATGCTAATACCTAACTCATTACACTAAGTGCTTACCCAACTTAGCAAGTGACACCTCACTGGTACAAGACACAAGATAGAAAATTACAACCAAAGGAAATCAGAATCCACTCTTGGCTTTTCTCTCAAGTGTTTCACTCATCCTTTTTTTTTACTCTTAATCTTTTTCTCAATGTATCTCATTCAGGCTTTTACCTCTCAAAGATATTACAGAAACATATACATTGAAACTAAAATACAAAACTGTAAAACATGAAGGAGATTGATGTACAATAACCTTTGTTGCTATAAGTTGAACTGGATTTAGCTAACTCTGATTAAGCTCTTCATCTTGGCGGAATGCTTCTTTAACTTAGAAACACTGTCCAAAATGTTGAACTCTTCACAGGGAAGCTCTCAGACAGACAATGATTCTGGTTCTCTCTCGTTGCACAAATCAAAAAAACATTTTTCCTTTTGTACCTCTTGCAGAGTCACAGTTTAGATTTCTCCTGAGTTAACTCTTTTTGAACTTTGAGCTCCCTTTGCTTGTCTTCTCACTTTCTTCAATTAACTCCCAAATTAAGGATTTCGAAGCTAGTTCCTTTTGCATGACCGAAGACTTTAGAGCAGCAAAAAGAAAGTTTTCAATGGTAAACCCAAATTCAAATCCTTGAGATTGTGCTTTGTTCCCAAGAAATAATTTGAGCCTTTATCCTCTGATTTAGCTTGGCTTGCTTTGATTTGGGTGATTAGACATTTGCTTTTGTGATTTACCTTTCTCTCTTTCTTCATGAGTCTGACCGAAGAGAACCTTGTGAACATTTGCTTTGGTTGGCTTCAACTTGGATGGATCAACTTGGGCTTGGATTGGCTTGACTTCGCATTCAACTCAATTGATTCCTTTGCTTCATTTCTTTGGGCTTTGAGAGTTAGAGAGTCCACCAAAAATCTTTGTTTCTTTGCTCTATCTCTTTGGGCTACTGCTACTTTAATTATGGCCTGCAACACTAACAAAGGCAATCAAAACTGATTGGGTGTTTAACCCAATACATCAATGTTTGTCATCATTATTTAAGTTAGTCATATTCTTAATTCTACAATCTCCCCCTTGATGACAAACATAATTTTAAAGAATAGAGTTAAAAAAAATTGAATTAGATAAACATAATGCACTTCCCTTTGAATGATATCATTTGCTTTTGGCTTGCTTCCCTTTTCCTTTTCAAAGATTGCTCCCCCTGTTTTTGTGCTCTTTATTTGTTTCCTGTTCACATATTTAGAAATAGAACACAACTATGTGCAACACACAAATGATTATTAAGGGATAGAGCATACATCAAGAAATTTAAACTAAAGTCTAAACCGAGGCAGCACCTAAAACCGAAACAGAGCAGTAGAGAAAATTTCACCTTTTCCCATAACTAGACTCTATAAAGATTTGCAAAACAGAGCATGTCTACATCACATAAATCAGAGCACATATAATCATCACATAAATAGTACTAAAAACATAAAAAAAACACTACTACTATACTACTACTCCATGTTTTGTCATCAAGGGAGGAAAAAAGTAGCAATTTCACACCTGCAACAACCTGTTAAGGCAAAGTCCAGATAACTAGATAAACTAAGAGCAAAATAAAGCAGTAATTAATCTGTTTATAGTCATCCAAGACAAGACAAAGTTCAAAACAAACTACAATTGTTCCATGAGACAATTATCCAAAAAAAATATAAATGAGCAATGAAAGCGACATTCTCAGGCATCTGAACCATCCTCCTCAGAATCAGTAGGTTCTTTAGGGTCAGAGGCCACATTATCATCCTCAAGTGTGTTTTCAATGAATTTTATGAGAACGGCCACCCTGTCTTTGGACTTTCTAAGGTAGTTTTCATGCTTGACAGCCAGTTTTCTCTGCTCTTTGCTTAAGGTAATCAAATGGTTGGATTGAGAGATAAATTCCTGTACCACATCCTTCACCACTCTATATAGAAGTGATTTATGTCCAGTGGAGGCTAAAGTCCCAGAGGCAGATGGAGGAGAAGATTTCTCTAGCTCATAGTCATCATCATCATCATCAAGGACCACCTTTTCAGTTCGAGTTAGTCCTCTTTTTTTGCTGTTTCACTGAACCACCTCCTTTTAGACGAGTGTCTATTTTTATATGTCTCATTTGACAAGTCAACACCAAAATATTCAAAAATGTAGGTTAATAATATGCCATAAGGAAGAGCTTTATCTTTCTCACTTCTAATACAATTAAACATATACTTTACCATTAAGTATTCAAAAAAAATTTCAGATTTTGTGAGAATAGCATATAAAACCATAGTGTCATAGAAAGATACCCTCTGATAAGAACCACTCTAAGAAAGAATAATGTGGTTCACTATATGATGTAGCTGAGCCCAAAGATAACCCAGGGTTTTATGAGTTGGTGTGAGGCCATCAATCAGAGAGATATTTTCACACACAACAGCCAGAGCATCTCTATAGGAAACACCTAACCCTTCATCCCATTTACCAGACGTATAAGCACATGTACCGACATTAGTGTATTTTAGAGCGTCAATTATGGTTTCTTCATTCAAAACAAGGTCACGACCTTTCACATAAGAGTGAATTCTTCCCTCATGGTAGGTCATATTTTCATAGAATTCTTTAACTAAGACTGGCTAGACAGGTTTCTTGATTTTGAAAATATGGTTCCAGTCCAGAAATTGAAGATTATCAGCAAAAATAAAATTTTTCTTTTTTCAGGGTTGGTAAATCAGTAAGAAAAGACAGATGGTATGATGAATAACAACACCTTCATAGAAAGCATTATTCATGGCAGATCGAAAATGGTGAGGGTTGTAGTTAGAGTGAAAGGTCATGCATTGTGTTGTATGTTCAAAAGGGTCAATGGAAGGCTCTTTAACCGATTTGAGAGGGTGATGAGGGTTACCTCTTTGAGAACGCTGAGGTGCAGACCTAGGCTTAGGTCGCGATGGTTCAGGCGCTGGCTCCTCAGCTGCTGGTCGCTTCCCCTTCGAAGTGCTTGGTCTCGAGGGAACACTTGGTGGAGCCGTCGGCTTGGAAGAAGAAGGATACCTTGGAGTTCTTTTGGTGCGTGCCATTAGATCGGTGCGAGGAGGAGAGGTTGGAGGAGATGGTGATGATGTGAAAGTCTGATCTTTGGAGCGAGGAGAAGTTCTAGTTTTTTCAGGGAGTTTGAGGGTTTTAGCCCTTGGACTCTTTTGAATCACGGTTTTCTTCCTCATTGGTGTGGACAAAAGTTTCGAATCAAACAAAGCACTAATGGTAGTGGGGAAGAAATGAAGAGATAGTGGAAAGAATTATGAAGAGAGATGTTTGGTAACTGCAACAAGAAAGGAGGTTTCTTGAAAAACATGCAATTGCATCACCTATGACTAGACCTTGAAAAGACTTGACATCATAAAAAGTGATTTGATTTTATTAAAAATAAAACAAAACTAATTTAACAAAAACTTTTTCACTAAATGACAAAACACAAAATAACACATGGATAATGTAACACTCATTGGGCCCAGAGATGGTAGAGTTTAAGGAAACATAATGGACCACATTAACTTTGAACTGAAAGGTTGGCCCAGAAGATTTAGATCGTGCCATTGAGCCCAGAAAATAATACTTAGGATGATGGTTCTTCATTTTCCCAGAATTATCTCATCCCAACCTGAGAGACAAAAACCTTCAACAAACACATCAGCAATGTGCAAATAAAGAATCATGACTTAAAATCCCTAGATTTGTCCTAAGTTTGCAAAACCTGTCTCCAGCTAGAGGTTTGGTGAAAATATCCACTAGTTGATCTTCTGATTTAACAAATTGAATGCTACTATTCCCTTTTTGAACATGTTCCCTTATTGAGTGAAATCTCACCTCAATATGTTTAGTTCTAGAGTGCAAGATTGGATTTTTGAAAATATTTGTGGCACTCATATTGTCACATAACAGATGAATATTTTCAGCATTTAATTTATAATTAGCAAGTTGTGTTTTCAACCAAATAAGCTGAGAGCAACAAGAGGAAGCAGCGATATACTCAGCCTCTATGGTGGATAATACCACTGTGGACTGCTTCTTACTTGATCAGACATTTAAGGACTTTCCAAGAAAACAGCATATGCCTGATGCGCTTCTTCTATCCACTCTATCTTCAGCAAAGTCTGCATTACAATAACCAACTGCAGAAAAATTGATAAACCACTATTTTATGGTTTATCTTGTGTTTAATTGAGTGGTTTCATCAAGCCTTTACTTACTTATTCATACGATTTGCATGATTTTATAATCCCTTCCTAGTATTGTTTT
This sequence comes from Arachis ipaensis, assembly GCF_000816755.2. Lineage (NCBI taxonomy): Eukaryota > Viridiplantae > Streptophyta > Magnoliopsida > Fabales > Fabaceae > Arachis > Arachis ipaensis. The sequence continues at coordinate 28,043,228 of NC_029788.2, forward strand.
ATGATTGAAAACTTGCTTCCTAAAGATCTTTTACTAGTAAATTTTAATTCTCCTTTATACCATTCGATCCCGTGATCCGTGTGTTAAGTGTTTCAGGCTTCATAAGGCAGGAATGGCTTAGAGAATGGAGAGGAAGCTTGCAAAAATGGAAGGAACACAAGAAACTAAGGAGATGACCAGCGAACACCGACGCACGCGCATGGTTCACGCGAGCGTGTGGAATAGAAAAAATTGCAGTGACGCGTGCGCGTGCCTGACGCGTACGCGTGGATTGGAGTCTGCACGAATGACGCGAACGCGTGGACGACGCGCTTGCATGACAAGGAAAATCACTGAATGACGCGAATGCGTGGACGACGCGTACGTGTGACCTGCGTGATCTGCAGAATTAACAGAAAATGCTGGGGGCAATTTTGGGCCACGTTTTGACCCAGTTTTCTGCCCAGAAACACAGAATAAAGCCAGGGAACATGCAGAGACTCAACACGCAACTTGACACAACTTTACATATTCTCATTAGGATAGTTTTAGGTTTTTAGATTTGAATTTAGAGAGGATTACTTCCCCTCTAGGTCCTCTTTACTTTCATAGTTTATTGCTTTTACTTTTGGATATTGAAGAGTCATTACCTCCGTTGAAGATACTATTCTAGTTTGTTTCCTTACTTACTTTTTTATTCTTAACTCTTGTTTAAAGTAGTAATTGGATTATTTTCATGAATTGTTAGTGCAAATGATTACTTTTATTTTTAATTTTTTTTTGAATCCCTATTCTATTTAATTTATCATGTTTTCTTCTATTATTTTTATGAGCGTTATATTCATGTCAATGGAGTAGACTCCATACTTGACATGGGGGTTGGTTAAAAGGAGACACTTGAGTTGGAAGGCTTAAGTGCTGTTTAAACTGGAAATTGTTGGCTAGTTCTATATTTATTAATGCTAGACCTTCCCAAGGGAGAGGACTAGGATTTACGAATAAGAGTTAGCTCAATCACTTGACTTTCCTTTATTTAGTAAGGGTTAGCTAAGTGAAAACAACAACATTTTTAATACCACACTTAAGAGATCGCAACAAGGATAGAACTTCCAATTAATCATTCCCCCAGTCAAGGCTTTTTATTTAGAATATTAATAATCATTCTTAGTTTTTTGTTGCTTTAATTTACAATTATTTAATTGCTCATTATTTAACTCTCAAACTCTCGTGGAAATTCCTAATTAATAAAATAGCATACTTTCTCGCAACTCGTTGGGAGATGACATGGGACTTATACTCCCAGTATTTTTCTATTCTAAAATTTTTGTGACACCCTTTTTAAATTGGTGAGGCAGATTTTAGCTGGTTAAGAGCTATACTTGCAACGCTGTTCTCTTATTAAAAATCTCTTAATTGGCTTGACTTCTGCCACACACCAGTTTTTGGCGCTGTTGCGGGGGAGTTGCAATTGTGTGCTAAATTATTAATTAGTGTACATATTTTTTTTTATTTGCATATTTTATTTTTATTTTATTACCATGAGCTATATGTTTCTTTTATTGAATGACGCGTTCACTGCCTAATCTGCGCTTAGCCGCATTTGATCCTGAAATTGAAAGAACTATTTCACGTATTAGGCGAGCTCGACGTCGGTTAGCCTCTGAGGGAGGTGAAGTGATTCTTATCGATTCACCAGTCTCATCTGAGGGCGAATCTGAACCGCCATCTGAGAACGAAACAAGCTCCTTTACTACTGATTCAGTTGATTCACGTGCAGATAACATGGCAGCACCTAGGAGGATTACTCTCCAGGAAGCTGGAGCCCCAGATTTTACACTGCAGCCGTATCAAGTGCATCATCCAACTCTGGCTGCAGATTTTAAGCTGAAGACTGCATTAATCAACTTGATGCCCAGGTTTCATGGCTTACCTGCTCAAGAGCCTATTAAGCACCTAAGAGATTTTCAGACAGCCTGTTCTACTGTTAGGCGTCATGGTGCGAATGAAACTTCTATTCTGTTAACTGCCTTCCCATTTTCTCTTAAGGGAAAGGCAAGGGAGTGGTACTACTCCCAACCTAAAGCAACTGTTACTAACTGGGATACGCTCAGAAGAGAATTTCTGGAAAAATACTTTCCAAATGAAGTTACAGACAGACTAAGGAAAGAGATCTCATGCATTGTTCAAGGTGAATCAGAAACTCTCAATGAGTACTGGGAGCATTTTAAGAACCTTCTGGACGCATGCCCCCATTACATGATTGACAGACTAGTGTTGATCAGCTACTTTACTCAAGGCATGAAGCCTCGGGATAAAACTACATTAGATGGTGCTAGTAATGGTTCTCTGAAAAAGTACAAGACCGCAGATGAAGCATGGCAACTGATCAGCGACTTAGCTGAGTCTACTAGGAATCACAGGCACAGGAGCACCCACTCAAAAGCCGTTGCAGAAGTTTCCTCCAGCACTGAAACTTCTGCTCTTACACAGAGTATATGTGAAATGACCAACCTACTAAAGCAAATACAGTTAAACCAACAACAACAAGCTCAGCCTGCCACACCACAACAAAGCCAACAGCTAGTCTCACAAAGAGTATGCGGAATCTGGGCTAACTATAGTCATTATACTGATGAATGCCCGCAGCTCCAACAAGAAGATAACACTGTGGCAGCTACTCATAACTTCTATGACCGCCCGAATCAAGGATACAATCAACAAGGCGGCAACTACAACCAAGGAGGAAACTATAACCAAGGATGGCAGGACAACTCCAACCAAGGTTGGAGGGATAATTCTAACCATGGCTAGAGGGACAACTATAACAGAGGAGGCAGAGACAACAATAGAAATCAGAGGTTGAATAACAACAACAGACAGTAGAATTAGAACCAACCTTACAGAGCTCCTCACCTAAGATAGTCACAAGGACTCTAGCACAACCAACAACAAGTACCTCAGATCACTTATCCCACTTCCTCATCAAATGACGAGATGCTTCGTTCTCTTGCACAAGGACAACAAGACATGCAGACAATATTGAACTCTACTTTAAATAGTCTGAATGCCACTATACAAGCTCTCAGTGCCCGGATAGAGTCACTACCTTCTTCCACCAATCAACCTTCAAGCTCCAGTGGAATTCCTTCTCAACCCTTACCCAACCCCAAGGGTGGCATCAATGCCATCACTTTGAGGTCCGGAACCACACTACCGGAGAGGAATCAGGAGGAGCCAAGCCTAGTAGAACACGCCCCAATTGGAGACTCAGTGGCAGTAGAAGATGCTGAAATGGAAGATGCTGAAGAGGAAGATAAAGTACAAGACAAGGTTGAAGAAGAATTAGCTCAGCCAAGGAATGGAGCACCAAAAGATACAGAAGCTGCAAGTAGCGCCATCCCTATCCCATTCCCACACCTTGCAAGAAAGCCCAGAAAGCATACAGAACTTGATCCCAAAATGGTAGAAATTTTCAAAAAGGTTGAGGTAACTGTTCCCCTTTTTGATGTTATTCAGCAAGTACCTAAATATGAAAAGTTTCTGAAAGATTTATGCATTCATAAGGATAACATTAATGAATTAGAAAATATTCCTTTAGGTAGTTCTATATCTGCTTTAATGGGAGATATACCTGAAAAATGTAGTGATCCAGGTCCATGTATGGTAAACTGTATCATTGGAGGTGTAATATTTTCTGATTGCATGTGTGACTTAGGAGCATGTGTTAGTATAATGCCATTGTCTATATATGATACCTTAAGGCTCCCTCCCTTAAAAAGGTCGGCAGCTCGTTTTATGTTAGTAGATAAAAGCATTATTACAGTAGTTGAAATTGCTGAAGATGTATTAGTGAGCATTAAGGGGCTCACATTTTCCATTGACTTCTATATCCTGGAAATGCCCCCTAATGACTCAGGAAGACCATCATCAATCCTGCTTGGAAGACCATTCCTGAAGACCTCAAAATTCAAGCTGGATGCATTCTCAAGAACTTACTCCTTTGAGATAGATGGTAGAACAGTGAGTTTCAGCTTAAATGAAGCTATGAAGCAGCCTTCGAAAGATCATTCTATCTTCCAGTGCGACATCATTGATGAAACTATAGCTGAAGTTCACCAAGAAAAATTAGAACAGAAGCACATGGAGCAAGGTCCAAGTGTGGGGACACCCTATGAACATAATGAAGACACCTTACCATTACCACCAGCCCCGGATGATCCAAAACCTAGCCATAAGCAGAAATTGGAATTAAAGCCCCTTCCTCCACACCTCAAGTATGCTTACCTTGAGGATAATCAGAAGTTTCCAGTTATCATTGCAAGGGAACTCACTTCTCAATAGGAGAATCAACTGGTTAGTGTGCTGAAAAAGCACAAGAAAGCAATTGGGTGGAGCTTGGCGGATATAGTAGGCATCAGCCCTCAAGTTTGTGAGCACATGATATATTTAGAAGAGGACTCGAAACCTGTCTGTCAACCCCAAAGAAGATTGAATCCAACCATCTTAGAAGTTGTCAAGAAAGAAGTGACCAGGTTACTTGAAGCAGATATCATTTACTCATCTCAGATAGTGAATGGGTCAGTCCAGTATAAGTGGTACCCAAGAAGTCTGGAGTCACAACAGTAAAGAATGAACATGGAGAGCTCCTGACAACTAGAGTGCAGAATTCATGGAGGGTTTGCATTGACTATAGGCGTCTAAACCAAGCTACTCGCAAGGATCATTATCCATTGCCATTTATTGATCAGATGCTCGATTGCCTGTCAAGTAAATCCATTATTGCTTTTTAGATGGTTATACAGGATATTTTCAAATTCATATAGCTCCTGAGGATCAGGAGAATACCACTTTTACATGTCCCTTTGGAACGTATGTTTATAAAAGAATGCCTTTTGGCTTATGTAATGCACCTGCTACTTTCCAAAGATGCATGATGAGTATCTTTTCAGATCTTATTGAGAACTGTATGGAAGTATTTATGGATGATTTTAGCGTATATGGTGATTTATTTGACCTTTGCTTGGATAGTTTAGCTAGAGTATTAGACAGATGTGTTATTTCAAATCTTGTATTGAATTTTGAAAATGTCACTTTATGGTAAAACAAGGGATTGTTTTAGGACATGTTGTCTCTAAAACTGGTATTTCAGTAGATCCAGCAAAGGTAGATGTCATTTCTAGTTTACCTTACCCCTCCTCCGTGAGGGAAGTCCGTTCGTTCCTTGGCCATGCCGATTTTTACAGGAGATTCATTAAGGACTTCAGTCAGGTAGCATTACCTTTATCCAGACTACTACAGAAAGATATTGAGTTCAAATTCAGTGAGGATTGCATAAAAGCATTTGATAAGCTGAAGATCGCCCTGACTCAAGCTCCAATTGTGAGAGGACCAGACTGGAGCCAGCAATTTGAAATTATGTGTGATGCCTCCAACCATGCGGTAGGAGCGGTGCTAGCTCAGTGCGAAGGTAAGGATCCTTTCATAATTGCTTATGCATCTAAAACCTTTGATGCTGCTCAGTCTAATTACACTACTACTGAAAAAGAGCTTCTTGCTATTGTTTTCGCTCTGGATAAATTCCGAGCCTATTTACTTGGTACTAAAGTAGTAGTGTACTTAGACCATGCAGCTCTAAAATATTTATTAGCTAAAAAGGAGTCCAAACCAAGGTTGATACGTTGGATACTGCTGCTGTAAGAATTTGATTTAGAAATAAAGGATAGGAGTGGTAACCAGAATTTAGTGGCAGACCACTTGAGTTGCCTTGAGCACATTAAGGATGGCTCCACTCCTATAAATGATGCTTTCCCATTTGATAGCTTGCATGCAGTATCTGAAGTAGTTCCTTGGTATGCACATGTAGCTAATTATCTAGTTAGCCATACTTTCCCTCCAAATTTTACTAAACATCAAAGGGACAAGCTGAAAAGCGAGTCTAAATATTATATATGGGATGACCCATATTTATGGAGGTGTGGTGCTGACCAGGTAATTAGAAAGTGTGTACCCCAAACAGAATTCCAGTCCATTTTAGAGGCATGCCACTCTTCTGAGAGTGGAGGACATTTTGGCCCTCAAAAAACAACTAGAAAAATCTTAGACTGTGGATTCTGGTGGCCTATTCTTTTTAAAGATGCTGCTGAATTTTGTAAATCTTGTTCCCCATGCCAAAGATTTGGTAATATATCCAAGAGGGATGAGATGCCTCAACAGATTATGCTTTTCTGTGAAATTTTTTATGTTTAGGGCATTGACTTCATGGGTCCATTTTCAAACTCTAATGGTTACCTTTATATACTGTTAGCAGTAGATTATGTTTCTAAATGGGTGGAAGCAATTTCTACTCGTACTGATGATGCTAACACTGTTGTTTCGTTTGTTAGAAATCATATTTATGTCACTTTGGATCACCACGAGCAATCGTGAGCGATCAAGGCACTCACTTTTGTAATAGGAGACTAACAGGATTACTGAAGAAGCATGGGATTGTTCACAAAATAGCAACAGCTTATCTTCCTCAAACCAATGGACAAGCAGAAGTGTCTAACTAGGAGATTAAACGCATTCTGGAGAAAATAGTAAAGCCCCATAGGAAAGACTAGAGTACCAGGCTACAAGATGCACTTTGGGCATATAGAACAGCATAAAAAACACCCATCGAGATGAGCCCCTTCCGCTTAGTGTACGGAAAGGCTTGCCACCTTCCAGTAGAGGTGGAACACAAGGCCTTTTGGGCTGTAAGAGAATGAAATATGAATTTTGAAGAATCTGGTGTTGAAAGAAAGCTACAACTAGCAGAATTGGAAAATCTTCGCCTAGAAGCATATGACAACTCTAGGCGATACAAGGAGAAGATGAAGGCTGTCCATGACAAACACATAAAAAGGAGAGAATTTAGACCAGGGGAGTTATTTCTTCTTTATGACTCCAGACTGAGGCTTATGCCAGGCAAACTAAGATCAAGATGGGAAGGTCCCTATAGAGTAGAAAAGGTAGAGCCATACAGAGTTTTTCACCTGCGTCATCCTTCTAGCTCCAAATTCCTAAAGGTTAATGGACATTGCCTGAAGTTTTATCATGGAGAAAAGACGAAGGATCAAAAAGAACTAGAGGTTTTCCTCTTGGAAGACCCACCAACAGAAGCAGAATGAGCTTGAAGAACGTCCAACTTAAGGACGTAAAAGCAAAGTGCTAGGTGGGAGACAACCCACCATGGTATGACCGTTCAGTTTCAGTCTTAGTTTTATTTTTGTTTTTGTTAATGACTCTTCTTATAACCTCTGCATATAGCTACATATAGCCTGCATTTGCATTTGCATTCTGCATATATAAAAAAAAAAGATAGAGCATGCGACGCGTAAGCGTCGCTGACGCGTAAGCGTCGCTGACGCGTAAGCGTCGCTGACGCGTCTGCATCATAGGTGCATTAGAAACAAAGAAGAAATAAACAGAGAGTCACGCAGGAGCGTGGCTGGAGGCGTGCCTTAGGCACAACCATGCCCACGCGAACGCGTCGCTGACGCGTTCGCGTCAGTTGAAAAACTAGCCTCCCACGCGTGCGCGTTGCCCATGCGCACGCGTGACCCTGCAAAAATCGACGTAAAAGGGTGTATGGCAGAGAGTTATGAAGGAGTGGGGCTGGAATGGTGCTGGTAGCACAAGCCCTATCACGCGGCCGCGTCGTTTTTCAAAATATGGCCATTCATGCGTGCGCGTCACCCACGTATACGCGTCACCCAGATTTTTGGCAAAATGCATTTTAAACAGAGAGTTGCGCAAACGCAAGACTGCACTCGCGCCAATAGCACAAATCAGGCCACGCGATCGCATGAACCACGCGTCCGCGTCACCTGAACTTATCATCCACCACACGATTGCATGACTCACTCGTCCATGTCACATGCGACGCATAGTTTATCCAGATCAGCGCCAACTATCTTATCTTTTCTTCCCCAAATCCAAATCTTTTCTTTTCCTTCTTATTTCTTCCTTCTTCCTTCTTCCTTCTTTATTCTTTTTCACTTTTTACTTTCTCCCTTCCTTATTTTTCACATACATTATCAAGGTTCTTTTCTTTCTCTCTTTATTTTTACTTTTCCCTTTATTATTTTTTTATTAATGTTTTCTTCTTCTTTTTCTTTTCACTTTCATTATCTATATTTTCTTTTTCTTTCTTTTCTTTTCTTTTTATTCCTTTAATTGGTGTTAGAAATTTAATTGGGTGATTATTTACTTCTATATTTTGCTTGTGAGTTATTGTGGAATTGTTTGACAATTAATATTACTTTTTAAAGGGTTGCTTGCATGTTCAAATTAATACTTTCAATAACATATTCACCATGCATGCTATGTATTTGTGAAAAAGCCCGTATGGCATTGCACACTATTTTATATTATTCTATTCTACTACTCTAATGTCTGTTTTCACAAAACCCCTTTTTATATTTTATTAATTAAATATAATTGTCAATACAAACAGGTTGTTAGTTTAAGAGACTTGATAATCAAATTAGGCATTTAATGCTTGATCTATACTGCTCATGCCTTTGCCGGCATGCCAATAAACATCTTGCATTTAATTGCCATCACATGCACTTGCTATATTTCCATTGATGAACTTTTCACATGTAGTCATGACCATGTGTTAACGACATCCTTCTTTACCGTGCATTGATTATCACCCATACCATCCTCTTCCTTGCTCAAATCCTTAGCTTTACATGTACTTACTTTTTCCCTTTTCAGGATGGCCACCAAGAAAGGTAAAGAGAAAACTACTCCCAAATCACCAGCAAGGAAAGGAACCAAAAAAACACTAGTGGCAAAGCCATCTTCAACAGCAGTAAAGCTCTCAACAAAATGAATCAAGAGGATCATCAAGGTCGATGAAAAAGAGAAAGCTTTTCCAGCAAAGGATACTGCGTGGTTCACTAACCACTACTGTGAGCAGATTTCCCCATCCTGGCTGAGAGAAACTATAACAATGAGCACCTTCTCATCCTCTCGACCAACATTGTTGAATTTGTTGAGCCGTAAATTGAAAGAAGACAATGGGGATTCCTACGGAGACAGCCACGGCAGGTTAACCTTTCATGGGTAGTTGAATTCTACTCCAATTTTCACATGCCAACCATGTAGTCTATCTATGTCCGTCAGAAGCAAGTACCCATAACAGAAGAGGTCATTCAACGAGCTTTAGATCTTCCCCTGCTCCGAAGGATTGGACGCATTCCAAGAAGCCTCATTCAAATGCCAGACATACCAATTTGACTAGGACGCCGTTCTCAGAGTTATAGCACAACCTGGCAGCAGATGGATCTATGGATACCATCGATCTCGACCTAAGAGCATATTGGCTTCAGCACTCACCTTGGAAGCTCGAGTATGGGCACAGATCATGTCCCATTACATCTTTCCGAGCACTCACGAGTCCTCCTTCACTGCAGACATGGCTGTTCTACTCTGGTGTATCCTTATAGACCAGCACCTCAATTTACCAAGACAAATTCGGCATGTTATGGGACACGTACAGATTGCGGACAACCTACCTTTTCCCGCTTTGGTTTCAGATCTAGTATCAACAGCCGGAGTCTCCTACAGAGCTGGGGACACCAAGGCCATGATTCCACGAGATGATTAATACGTCCCTAACGGGAAGTATATCAGACCTCCAGCAACCACTACTAGCCGGCTTGCAGACCCGGCCGAAGACATTCCTTCTCCTTCCATATCACAAGCACCTTCAACAAAACAACTACTCCATCAAATACTTGAGAGGCTAGACCGGCTTGACCGGAAAGGAAAGCAAAGGGAGTGCCGTAACAAGCACAGATTTACATACCTCAAGGAGCTACTTGTTGGTAACCACCCACCTAAAAAAAACCCAAACACCCTGTACTACACTTCATTTACCAGCACATGGAGCCATGACGGTCCCGATTGTGGAGATGCTGCTACCAGTCCCCCTTTGTTCCTGACTAATGGCACTGAGGACAGTGCCAAGCTTTAAGTGTGGGGAGGTCGGTCAGTACCTGACTTTCGGAGGTAATTTCTCTTTCTTAGCACCAATAGAATAGGATATTTATTTAATTTTTCTTTTTTTAGGATAGGATAAAATTGCATAGTAATAGGTTATTTACATGCATGTTCTAATTGGTTGAAAATCAATAAGTTTCTTTTTAAGACTCTATTTTTGAAAAATTTCACTGATTTAAATCAAAACTTTTGTGTTAAACTTGTTTGAAAGTTGTATTTGGAGCATAGTTGAAAGCTAGAACACACAACATGTGAGATTTGAGCCTAATAACATGGTTACATTATTTAACCATAAAATTTTATTCTTGTGTGTTTGCTTCTCTATGATTGTGATCTATATTTTGTTCCATCCTATATGTCCAATGTTTAATGTGTTATATGCATGTATATGATTGAGGCCATTATTTTATTAACTCACTTACCCCAAATAGCCTACCCTTCCATTTACCTTTGTTAGCCAATTTGAGCTTTTTAATCCCATTTGTTCTATATTTTACCACATTACTAGCCTTAAGCAGAAAAACAAGTAATACCCCAAATTGAATCTTTGGTTAGCTTAAGATAGAAAGTGTGTATCAATAAAGTATGGAAAAACTATGGGAACATGGGTTAATAAGGGAATGTGTCATGATAAAATATTAGGAATTTGGGTACCTACTCATGTGAAACTGAGAAAAATTATAAATCCATGTGCATTGGCAATGTTATTTTTATGCTGCAAAAAAAATCCAAAAATATTCAAATAATTAAGTAATTAAATAAATGAATAAGGGGACAAAATTACCCCAATGCTAAGTTAAGTTCAATGAAAATCAATGCATATGTGATACAAGTTAAGAGAAAAGTTGATGCATGAGTATGTAAAACAAAAGTGGGAGAATTTTGGGTAACCTAAGGATGATTCAAGAAAAAAAATAGAGTATGTATGTTAGGTGAAAGCTTAGGATAATCAAGGATTCAATGTATAGCTCACTTAGCCATATATATACCCTCACCTTTACCATGGCCCCATTACAACTTTGAAAAGACCTCATAATGTTTGCATTGGTACATTAAATACTTGTTGATTGGTTAGGTGAAGAACAAGGTTTAGAAAGCATGATTAGAGAAGAGTAGAGTGATTACCCTATACACTAGAGTGACTAGAGTGCACATACACCATCAGTGAGGGTTCAATGCTTAATTCTATATTCTCTGCTTTCATGAGCTGTCTTCTTACAGGTTTACCTGCTTTTACTGTATGAATTTTAATTAGTGATATTTGATTTATATTTATCTTAAAGAACTTATTTATTTTTAACCAAGTAGACAAAATCATATAGTTGCATTCATATACATAGGTTGCATTGCATTTCATGAGTCTCACTTTTTCCTACTCATTTATTTATTCTCCTTAAGCTAAGCATGAGGACATGGTAATGTTTAAGTGTGGGGAGGTTGATAAACTACTATTTTATGGTTTATCTTGTGTTTAATTGAGTGGTTTCATCAAGCCTTTACTTACTTATTCATACGATTTGCATGATTTTATAATCCCTTCCTAGTATTGTTTTATGATTGAAAACTTGCTTCCTAAAGATCTTTTACTAGTATATTTTAATTCTTCTTTATACCATTCGATGCCGTGATCCGTGTGTTAAGTGTTTCAGGCTTCATAGGGTAGGAATGGCTTAGAGAATGGAGAGGAAGCTTGCAAAAATGGAAGGAACACAAGAAACAAAGGAGATGACCAGCGAACACCGACGCGCGCGCATGGCTCACGCGAGCGCGTGGAATAGAGACGCGTATGCGTGGATTGGAGTCTGCACGAATGACGCGAACGCGTGGACGACGCACTCGCGTGATAAGAAAAATCGCTGAATGACACGAATACGTGGACGACGCGTACGCGTGACCTGCGCGATCTGTAGAATTAACAGAAAATGCTGGGGGCGATTTCGGGCCACATTTTGACCCAGTTTTCGGCCCAGAAACACAGAATAAAGCCAGAGAACATGTAGAGACTCAACACGCAACTTGACACAACTTCACATATTCTCATTAGGATAGTTTTAGGTTTTTAGATTTGAATTTAGAGAGGATTACTTCCCCTCTAGGTTCTCTTTACTTTCATAGTTTATTGCTTTTGCTTTTGGATATTGAAGAGTCTTTACCTCCGTTGAAGATACTATTCTAGTTTGTTTCCTTACTTACTCTTTTATTCTTAACTCTTGTTTAAAGTAGTAATTGGATTATTTTCATGAATTGTTAGTGCAAAGGATTACTTTTATTTTTAATTATTTTTGAATCCCTATTCTATTTAATTTATCATGTCTTCTTCTATTATTTTTATGAGCGTTATATTCATGTCAATGGAGTAGACTCCATACTTGACATGGGGGTTGGTTAAAAGGAGACACTTGAGTTGGAAGGCTTAAGTGCTGTTTAAACTGGAAATTGTTGGCTAGTTTTGTATTTACTAACGCTAGACCTTCCCAAGGAAGAGGACTAGAATTTGCGAATAAGAGTTAGCTCAATCACTTGACTTTCCTTTATTTAGTAAGGGTTAACTAAGTGAAAACAACAACCTTTTAATACTACACTTAAGAGATCCCAACAAGGATAGAACTTCCAATTAATCATTCCCCCAGTCAAGGCTTTTTATTTAGAATATTAATAATCATTCTTAGTTTTTTGTTGCTTTAATTTACAATTATTTAATTGCTCATTATTCAACTCTCAAACTCTCATGGAAATTCCTAATTAATAAAATAGCATACTTTCTCGCAACTCGTTGGGAGACGACCTGAGACTCATACTCCCAGTATTTTTCTATTTTAAAATTTTTGTGACACCCTTTTTAAATTGGTGAGGCGGATTTTAGCTGGTTAAGAGCTATACTTGCAACGCTGTTCTCTTATTAAAAATCTCTTAATTGGCCGGACTTCTACCACGCACCAAAAATCATTAGTCTTAGGATACCATAAACCCAAATTGGATGTGCCATGAACATATCTAATAATTCTTTTGACTGCAGAAAGATGTGATTCTTTTAGTTTTGATTGAAATCTTGAACACATTCCAACACTTTGCACAATATCAGGTCTATAGGAAGCTAGGTACATAAGAGATCCAATCATTCCTCTATACCTAGTCTCATCAACATCTTTCTCAATTTCACTATTTTCTAACTTTGAGTTAGGGTGCATGGGTCTTCCCATGGGTTTGGCATTTTTCATACCAAATTTCTTAATTAATTCCTTGGCATACTTCTCTTGATGAATAAAAATACCATTTTCAGTTTGCTTTATTTGAAGCCCAAGGAAAAAATTAAGTTCACTCATCATACTCATATCAAATTCACTTGTCATGAGCTTTCCAAATTCAGTACAAAGGGTCTCATTTGCTGATCCAAATATAATGTCATTAACATAAATTTGGACTAAAATGAAAGAATTATTAGAATTTTTAATAAATAGAGTAGTATCTGTGGTGCCTCTTTGAAATCTATTTTTAAGAGAAAAGAACTAAGTATTTCATACCAAGCCCTAGGTGCTTGTCTTAGTCCATAAAGAGCTTTTGAAAGTTTGAAAATATGATTAGGAAATTTTTCATTTTCAAAACTAGGTGGTTGTGCCACATACACTTCTCTATCTATTACACCATTTAAAAATACATATTTCATATCCATTTGGTACAATTTGAAACCACAAAGAGCAACATAAGCTAGAAGAAGTCTTATGGCTTCCATTCAGGCAACAAGGGCAAAGGATTCATCAAAGTTTATCTCTTCCTCTTGATCATATCCTTGTGCCACTAATCTTGCTTTGTTTCTAGCAATACTTCTATCTTCACCCAATTTGTTCCTGAATATCCACTTGGTGCCAGTCACTTTCTTTCCAATTGGCTTTGGAACAAATGTCCAAACATGATTCTTTTTAAATTCGCCAAGCTCTTCCTCCATAGCCTTTACCCAAGAAGGGTCATTGAGTGCTTCATTTATGTTTTCTGGCTCCATTTGAGAGAGAAAAGCTATGTTTGTTTCTTCATTTGCTTTTCTTGTGGAGGAACGAGTCTTGACACCTTGAAAGACATCCCTAATGACAAATTCCTGTAGATAGTTCTTTAAAAATCTCCACTCATGGGGTCTAGTAAACTTGGAAGCAGATTCGGTCATTGAGGGATCCAAGGAATTTGTATTTTTAGAACTTTTGCCTATTTCAGGAGACAAAATAGAATTGTATCCTGCAGAATCTCCTGCAGCAGCAATTTTAAATTCAGGTGGCCCAGAAATTTCTTTCTCTGGATTTTGGGCTTCTTCTTCTTTGCCTTGAACCTGATTTCCTGCATCACAATCTTCCAAGATACTTTGAACCAAGTTAGTGTCACAAAAGGTAACATGTATGGACTCCTCAATAATTCTAACATCTTGATGATAAACTCTATAAGCTTTGCTAGTTGTGGAATATCCTACAAATAAACATTCATATGCCTTTGGATCAAATTTTCCTAGATTTTCTTTGTTAGTTAGGACAAAACATTTGCATCTAAAAATATGTATGTAATTCAAATTTGGTGGGTGACCTTTCCAAAGTTCATAAGGAGTTTTCTTCAAGAATTTCCATATGATTGTTCTATTCAAAATGTGGCAAGCCGTGTTAACAGCTTCAGCCTAAAGGAATTTTGAAACATTACTTTCACAAAGCATAGCTCTTGTCATTTCCTGAATACTTCTGTTTCTTCTTTCAACAACACTATTTTGTTGTGGTGTTCTTGGACAAGAAAAATTGTGTGATATTCCAAATTTCTTACAAAAAGATTCAAATGATTGATTTTTAAATTCAGTTCTATGATCACTTCTTATTGAGGCAATCTTTAAATCCTTTTTATTTTGAATTTTCTTGCTAAAAATTTCAAAAATTGAGAAGGCTTTATTTTTGTGTGCAAGAAATAAAACCCAACCAAACCTTGTGTAGTCATCCACAATCACCAAACCATAATGTTTACCACCTAAGCTTTGAGTTCTTGTTGGACCAAATAAGTCAATATGTAGCAATTCGAGTGGTCTTTTAGTAGAGATGTCTTCCTTTGATTTAAAAGAGTTCTGTGTTTGTTTTCCCATTTGACACGCATCACAAGTGATATCTTTGTAAAATTTTATCAAAGGAAGACCTCTTACTAATCCTTTCTTAACAAGTTTGTTTATTTGAAACATGCTAGCGTGGCCTAATATTTTTGCACCATAGCCACTTTTCAGATTCTTTGGAATGAAAACAAGCTACATTTTGATTATTTAGTTCATCAAGAGTGAGACTAATAAGGGATAAATGTCAGTCTAGAATTTCTCAAAGGAATTTCGTTGTAAGCATAGTTCCAAACCAACAATTAATCCTCAATCAAAGTTTAGAAGTTTGTCACAATACAAATCAAAATAACCGGGAGTATTAATCCCAGGTCGTTCTACCTAGGAATTGTAATGAACTTCTCAATTATTTGCTATAAAGGGATATTAGGGGTTGAGGTGGTGATTGACAAGAAATGTAAATGACAAGAAGGTAAATAAAAATTAACTAATAAAGGAAAGGAAATCAAACGGTAAAAAGGTCTTGGCAAGGGTTGATGGTTAAGGATATCTATCCTTCTTACCAACCACAATATAAAAATTACAAGGATCAATCCCATTTGGTCATCCTCAAAATTGGAGGAAAGTCAAATGAGCTTCATTAATCCCAACCCATAAGTCCTAGCCACTCACTAATCAATTTAGTGAAGGCTAGTGTCAATGGAAACAAATTATCAATCACTTGGACATTAGTAACTAAAGGTCACCCAGGTTACCAACCCAAGCCAAGAATAGGAAAATCTAACTCATAACTAAAAGAAACATTTCATCAAACACCTAGAAGGCAATAAAGGTAAATATCATAAAATACAAGAATCAATAAAAGCCATAACTAACATAAGCAAGAAATCAACAATAGCAACTAAGGTAAACATTAAGGGACATAAAAACATAAAATTGAATTAAAAGGGAATTAAAAGTAACAAAAGAGTTTGTGAACTAAAATTGACAATATAAGAAAATTAACAAGAGAAGAAGATAAACTAAGATACTAGGACAATGAAAAGTAAAGGAAAGCTAAATTGAAGCATGATTAAAAACTAGATCTAAGAAGAAATTAAACTAAGAACCCTAAAACCTAAAGAGATGAGAGAGCCTCTCTCTCTAGAATTCTACATCTATCTAAAAACTAAAACTAATGTAATGTGTGTAATGTCTCCTTTACTCCCCAGCCTCTAAGCTACAGACTGGGCTCGAAACTGGGCCAGAAAATGAGCTCTAAAAGCGCCCCCAGCGTTTTCCCTTAAAAGAGGCACGTGACGCTTGTCACGCATAGGCATCGGCCACGCGTACGCGTCAGTGGACGATGCTCCTGGTCACGCGCACGCGTCAGCCACGCGTATGCGTCGGGACCAGCTTCTCAAATCTTTAATTCTTTGTGTTCCTTCCACTTTTGCATGCTTCCTTTCCATCCTCTAAGCCCTTTGCCCTATAACTCTAAAAACACTTAACAAATACATCACGGCATCGAATGGTAATAAGAGAGGATTATAAATTAGCAATTTTAAGGCCTATGAAGCATGTTTTCATTCTTAAGACAAATTAGGAAGGATTCACAAAAATCATGCAATTTATATGAATAAGTGTGAAAATAGTGGACAAAATCCACTCAATTCAATCCAAAATAAACCATAAAATAGTGGTTTATCAATCTCCCCACACTTAAACATTAGCATGTCCTCATGTTAAGCTCAAAAAAAGCCATAAGGGGGTAAAGAGGAATGGTAGGATTTATTAAATGCAACTTATCTATATGAATTAAACTACATACTAAATGCTTCTACCTACTTGGTTAAAAGTAAATCAACCTCCAAGAATATATATATATATATTTTCACTAATTCAAATCTCAAGAATGAAGTTCAAATAGACTTGCAAGCAGAAAGCTCATGAAAGCCGGGAACAAGGAATTGAGCATTGAACCCTCACCGGAAGTATTTGCACTATAATCTCTCTAGTGTTTGAGGGTAGATTCTCTCAATTCTCTACTAATCTTGCTTTCTAAGGCTTGCTCTTCTTCTACCAATCAACATATATTCAATGCATGAATACACATATCAAGAGGTCTTTTCAAGGGTTGTAATGGGGTTAGGGTCAAGGTAGGATTGTATTTGGTCAAGTGGACTAGAATTTGGATCCTTGATTAGCCTAAACCTCCCCACCTAACCTAAAACAATCAGTGTAATCAAAACGCAAGCCTAACTACCCATTAACTATCATTTCTATATATTCATGCATCCCAATTTTAAACACAATTCATATGCATTGTTCTCATTATTTACCTTGGGGCATTTTTATCCCCTTTTTATTGCTTTATTTTTCTCCTTTTTTTATACATGTATATATATGGTAGAGAATATACAAGAGATTAATGCATATGATTAAAGTATTGAATGCATGAATATGTGCCCAAAATTTTTCACATTTTAACAAACAAAATGTAAAATACCCAATTCCCAAACCCAATTTTCCCACACTTAAATTGTGCACACTCTCACTAGTCTAAGCTAACTAAGGATTCAAATTAGGGACATTCATTTTTTTCCGTTTAGAGTTAGTGATGTGCTAAAATAGAAAAGAAAAAGGGTAAAAAAAGGCTCAACATTAGTTTGCAAAGGATGGTAAAAAGGTAAGGCCATTTGGGCTTTAGTGAAACAACGGCCTCAATCATATAAATGCATTCATACATCAAACGATGGAAATATAGAATCAAGCAAGACAAAGATCACAATTTTAGAGAGAACCACACACACCAAAATAGAATATTGGTTGATAGGATGCAACCAATCAAATCGGCTCAAAATCTCACTAGGCTTGTGTGTTATAGCTCTAAAACCATGTTCCAAAATTAATTCTTCAAGCAATTTCAACAAAGATTTTGATTCAAATTAGTGGAATGCCCTAAAACAATTTCTTGGAAAAGAAATCATCACTTCAACCAAGTAGTCCTAACATAAAAATGGGTAGAATATGTACAAACTCTAAGTATCATACAATCTATCATGTAATGCAACAACTAACTAACAAAGAAGATTAAGAATTGGTGTTGGAAAAGGGAGTAGTTACCCGCAAAAGTCGGTCCTCGACCTCCCCACACTTAAAGATTGCACCGTCCTTGGTGCATTCAAAGATGAGCAAATGGGTTCGGGTGGGTTGCTACAACTGATGAGCTCCTTCAAAAGATTTTGTGGAGGGACTTATTTTTTGCCTTATTTAGAAGCTTTTCCTTTCCCTTCTTCGTGGCCAGTTTGAAAGGGGAGAAAAAGACAGAAGAATAAGCCCAAAAACAAAAGTGTCAAAGCAATTAGATCATAGGTGGGGGGTTAATGCCAAATAAGAGTGGGGTTCTTAACTACATGGTAGCTACAACATATAAGTGAGAAATCAATATAAGCTAAGGCATATCGACTAACACTTGATGCAAGACCAAAGTCAAAGCATAAGTAAATGGCGTGAGAGAGTACACGGAAGCATCAAGTTCAAACAAGAATTGACACAGATAATATTAGTTATAAGCATGAGAGAATTCAGTCCCATCCTATCTTAATGATAATGAATCACAAAAAAACAAAGGTTAATGAGTTATAAGGGACTAAATCACTAATCTTGTGTGTGGTGCAAGAATTGAAAATAATGAATAAGAGAAAGTGGGTCATGAAAGACAAAGCGAGTTCATATCAATGCACAACAAATGCAAGTGTCATAAAATATTAAGCATTGACCTAAAAATTTTATCACCCAAAAATATCAAACAATATCAAACAAGTCACAAAGTACCAAAACTATCCAAGAAATCCTCAACAGTTAAGTAGGCAAATTCAACACCAATGTTAAAACAACAAAGTTAAAACAACAAATTTAGAAAATAAGGAACAAGAACTAACTACAAATAATAGAACTAAATGCAATTAATAAAAAAAAGGTAATCACATGTAATAAGCAAAAGAAATAGAAAGAGAGAGAAGTGGAGAAGTAAAATTTTAAAAAGAGAAAGGTAAAGAAATGAAGGCATGTAAGTGAGCAATGGTGGAAAATGGAAAATTAAAGAAGAAGAAGAAATAAAGAAAGAAAAATGGAATGGGGAAGAAGAAACAGGGCAGAAACAGGGTAGCTGAGGTCGCGAAGGTGACGCACACGCATGCATCACGCGTGTGCGTGACAAAAAGGAAAAGACAGGTGATGCATACGCGTCCATCATGCTTATGCGTGAAATGAAGAAACAGATATCGACGCGTACACGTACGCGTGAGGGCTTTTTGTGCCCAGTGCACAGTACCTGCATGGTCCCAGCACAACTTTCTATTTTGGAACCATGCAGCAGCACCCTCCCTGCACTCTTCTCGCATGGTGGTTTTTTCGAGGGTCACGCGTACGTATCAGGCACGCGCACGCGTGTGGTGACCCTTTTTTTTTCAAAAGCTTATTGAGAAACTAACAAGCTACCAAAGCAATGCCAAATATTATTAAACAAGATAAACCACAATTTAAACTAAATAAACCTAACTAAAAATGAAAATTCAACTTATTACCAATATAAACAAAAGGGAAAATGGAAAGAATTTACCATGGTGGGGTGTCTCCCACCTAGCACTTTTGTTTAAAGTCCTTAAGTTGGACAATTGGGGATGTTCTTGCTGTGGTGGCTTATACTTAAATTCTTCCTTGAATCCCCACCAACATTTGCATTTTCAATAGCCTCCGAGATCCCAAATTATACACACAACTCTTCCAAGAAATCTCAAGCAAGTATTAAGGCCCCAAGATTGATGATTGTTGATGTGTATTCCAGGGTCCCATACTTTGTTTGTCAACACCCTTTCTTCTTGATCTTCATACTTCCACTCGGGTGAAAAAATTCTTGAATTTTCCTTAGAACTCCTAATCCTCATCCTAATTCCATTGACTTGAGCTTCACTCCACCTATGAATCCCAAAGTTTGAGCTTCTTTCCACTATGCACCTTGATTCTAGTTGCCAACCAACACCCAACTCTTTCTTACTTTTTAACCCACAAAGAGCTCTAAGTTGACCATCCGTTTCTAACAAAGCATATTGATATGGGCCAAGAAAATTAAAGGATGAGATGATTATCCACTCAATTTATAATTTGAATGGTGACTTAGTAAGGAAGATATCCAATGGCCTTGACAATGTAAGCTCCACTCCTTTTGACTCCTCCTTGATGACTTCTACCTTTTGACAACTTTCTTCAACTTCTACTTATTTGTCAACTTCTTCTAACTCTTCCTCATCATCAATCAAATCAAATTTTGGAGATTGTGTGAAGTCCACTTCAACATCAATTTCACATCCAATGGAAGAAGCTTCAACAAGATCACCAATATCACTTGGTGTAGAGTTGTCTTCAACGATGGAACTTGCCTCTTGTTCAACCTCCCCTAGATCTTCAACTATTCCTTCATCTTCAAGGGTCTCTACTTCCTCCACTTTTTGAGCCTTTTCTTGCTTCTTTTGAAGTATGGTTGCTTGAATCTGATCCATTAATTTCTTAAGACGATCCCTTTTCTCTTGTTCCACTTCACTAACATAATTGGAATCATGTTGCTCTTGGATTGATGGATATGGGTATTTTTTCATGGAGGGTTGTGGTGGTAAAGAGAGTTCATCATATGGTTGAAAAGGAGATGCACTAGAGCTTGGAGGTTGAGAGGTGTTTTGGATTTGGTTGGATAGTAAAGGTAGGAGGGACATAAGCTCTTTGAGGGAAGAGTTAAGTGTGGTTTGAAGCTCTCTTTGCTCTTGAAGAATAATATCAAGGGTATCATATATGGGAGCTTGGTTGGAGGGAAAAGAAGGGTTGTGAGGGTAATGATATTGAAGTGGTGGTGGTTCAATGGGTGCTTGTTCATAATGGTCATAAGTGTGTGGATAGGGAGGATATGAATTTGGATTCTGTGGAGGTAATTAGTGGAAATAGGATGTGGATTGAGAGTATGGTGGTTGGAATGATGGTGTTTGAGGATTATGTTGAGAGTATGGTGCATGAAATCATGGTGATTGAGTGGCATAATCATGATAAGAACCATCATATCCATTGGAATGATATGCATTATATAGAAGGGATTGCAATCATAGTAGCTTGGTTGAGGAGGTTGCCATGATGATTGCTCATATGGATGTGGCTCCCTTCTCAAAAATTCTTCCCCCTATAATGTGAGCCATCATTAAAGTTTCTATTACCTACAATATAGTCATAACCATATCCAAAACCACAAGGATGAGAATTCATATGGAAAAGAGGAAATCAAAATAAAGAATATCAAAAAGCAAAGAAAAATCAAACTCCTAATTATGGGCAAAACCAGGAAATAACCAAAAAATAAGATATTCACAATATTCACATATTCACAATAGCCAATAATATAACACCATTGCAATTCCCCGGCAACGGCACCAAAAACTTGATGAGGGATAAATGTCGGTCTAGAATTTCTCAAAGAAATTTCGTTGTAAACATAGTTCTAAACCAATAATTAATCCTCAATCAAAGTTTAGAAGGTTGTCACAATACAAATCAAAAGAGTATTAATCTCGGGTCGTTCTCCCTAGGAATTGTAATGAAGTGCTCAATTATTGGCTATGAAGGGATATTGGGGAGTTGAGGTGGTGATTGACAAGAAATGTAAATGACAAGAAGGTAAATAAAAATTAACTAATAAAGAAAAGAAAATCAAATGGTAAAAAGGTCTTGGCAAGGGTTGATGGTTAAGGATCTCTATCCTTCTTATCAACCACAATATAATAATTACAAGGATCAATCCTATTTTGTCATCCTCAAAATTGGAGGAAAGTCAAATGAGCTTCATTAATCCCAACCCATAAGTCCTAGCCACTCACTAATCAATTTAGTGAAGGCAAGGGTCAATGAAAACAAATTATCAATCACTTGGACATTAGTAACTCAAGGTCACCCAAGTTACCAACCCAAGCCAAGAATAGAAAAATCTAATTCATAACTAAAAGAAACATTTCATCAAACACCTAGAAGGCAATAAAGGTAAATATCATAAAATGCAAGAATCAATAAAAGCCATAACTAACATAAGCAAGAAATCAACAATAGCAACTAAGGTAAACATTAAGGGACATAAAAACATAAAATTGCATTAAAAGGGAATTAAAAGTAACAAAAGAGTTTGTGAACTAAAATTGACAATATAAGGAAATTAACAAGAGAAGAAGATAAACTAAGATACTAGAACAATGAAAAGTAAAGGAAAGCTAAATTGAAGCATGATTAAAAACTAGATCTAAGAAGAAATTAAACTAAGAACCCTAAAACCTAGAGAGATGAGAGAGCCTCTCTCTCTAGAATTCTACATCTATCTAAAAACTAAAACTAATGTAATGTTGTAATGTCTCCTTCACTCCCCAGCCTCTAAGCTACAGACTAGGCTCGAAACTGGGCCAGAAAATGAGCTCTAAAATCGCCCCCAGCATTTTCCCTTAAGAGAGGCACGTGACGCTTGTAAGACCCAGAATATTTGAAAAGTCTTATTATGATCAAGTCTCAAATCCTACAGTTATTTATAGCCTTAATTTCAGGGATTATTTTATTAATGATAATTAAGGCAAGTTTTGATTTATTGGATTTGAGATAAGTTATGATTATTATCCAATTTCACAATTATTGGATTATTTTCTATATTTGGTTGTTTCTGCCGTCATCGGAGAATCCTGCCGGTAAGGTTTTAAGTATTGGGTTTCGTTTCTCCTGAGTTTTCGGAAGCGTTACAATCACTGCATATTGATTTCAGTCGCTGGAGTCTGATCACCGTTGCCGCCTAGGATGGCTCCTGGGGCTGCCGCCGAACCGGTTCGGAGACCGCCGCTATTTCGGTTCAGCCATTCCTTTGGTTCGGTAAGCGTTTCGATCTGAAAGCCCTCTAGTTACTGCTCTATTATACGTTGAGGAGTTGTAGCATTTGTTGTTATGAGAGTTAATCTCGGTTATTATATATTGCGATTAGAGTCGTGGTTGCTGAGAAAACGGTTTGGAGCTGAGGTTTTGGTAGCCGGGATTTTGATTGTTGATTTCGGGTCGAGGCGGAAAGGACTTTGTGAGACGTTTGGATTATGGAATTGCGTTTTGAGGTAGGGGCGCTTTCCAAAAACTATATTTCTATATGTTGGAATTATTAGTATTTAGAAACGAACTATTTGTACAGTTTGAATTACTGAAGGAAAGAATGATGCTTTAATATTGATTTCAATATAAAAAGGAGCTTTTAGTGATTTTAAAAGAATTTAGACTTTTGATTGAGTAATCAAGTTTGAGGCATTTTGGAAGAGTTAGAAAAATGGGTTCCAAAAAGAAACCTGAAAGTGGTTTGATTCAAATGAACCGGTTCCGTTTCAACTGAGTTGATTTTTGGACCGGGTTGGAACTTGTGATTTTGTATGATTGGTTTCATAATAAATTCAGTTTTATTTACTTGAACCGGGAATCTATGACTTTAAAAGTTTCAATGAATTTTAAGGAATTTATATAAGTTGACCTTCCCTAAAGACTTGGGACTCTGGCAAGAAACTTTTGTTATAAAATCCCATTGTTGGATGGGTGATTTTGAATGTTCCCAAAAAGAATCTTTAACTTTCCATGGTTTTGGAAGTTTTGGAAAGAGAATGCTGAGAGTGGCTTTGTTTTAAAAAGGGAACTCACTTTGAGTAAATTTGGCTTATGAGCCTGAGATGATTTGAGAAATGAGATCTTTAAAGCCAAGGCTAAAAAGAGTTGAAATTTGATTTCAAAGTGAAATGGCTTGAGAAAAGTGATTTGTGGCTTAAATGCCGGTTTTATGAATTTGATGATGTTGAATGGTGGAAGTGTTGTTTTGTTGTGAGCCGGAATGGCCGTGTATGCTATTGAACTATGGCTGATTGCCGAATGAGTTGTGAGCCGTATGGCTGATTATGAATTATGAACTTAAGCCGAAGGGCTGTATTTATTGATAAATTGGCTGGTTCTGGATTGAACCGTGAGCCGGATGGCTGAGATGGATGGTGATCCATGGTTGAGTATAAATGCATGTATGCAATCGAATGAATTGTGAATTTAAGCCGGATGGCTGAGATGAATGTTGTATGCAAGTATGCTTGTGTTTTCTCTCTGGTTGTAAGGGTGACAGGGCACCGATACCCTCTAATGGCGACAGGGCGCAGATACCCTCTAATGGCGACAGGGCGCAGATACCCTCTAATGGTGACAGGGCGCAGATACCCTCTAATGGCGACAGGGCGCAAATACCCTCTAATGATAATAAAGCGCAACAGAGAGACTGTGTCCGGGTTAGCTACCGGACACGTCGGGTTGGCTTGGTAACCGACAGATGATATCATCAGCCACTAGGGACAGGCATGCATCATATGCATTTGTGTGACATTGGTTGGGTGTGCATATTATACTTTGTTTGTCTATGTGATTAATTACTAACTATTCTACTTGTAATAACTGTTTGTTTGTATTTGAACTTCATATCTGTGTTTGCATCTGGGACTCTGTTGGATTGTGGTGATTTGGTTGATGGTTGGATTGTTTGGGCCTAGGGCCGTGGTTGGATTGAGATGGACCGATGGTTGGTTTCGGTTGTGTTTCTGATTTGGAAAAATATGAAAGGCTATTTTGGTTCAGCATAGATAAACCTTTTTGAAAGGCTTTTGGTGTTTTTGAGAATTGAACGGTTCCTCTTTCAGAAAAGATTTCCGACTTTACCTTATTGGAAACTGTTGTTTTTGAAAAGAGGCATAAGACAGTTATTAATCACTGGTGCGGTTATCTTCATGTATCCTATTACAGTAATTCCCAAAAACCCTCTACTGAGAACCCTTTCGAGGATGATGTTCTCACCCCCCTACATTTTTCCCCTTTCAGGATATGGGCGCAGAAGTTACGAAGAGCTTATTTAATTGTTGTTGTGATGCTCTGTATTGTTTTAGTAAAGGTTTATTGTACCATCGCCTTTATCTTGATATATATTCTGTAAGAGGGATAGGAATTGTATTGGGTAATGCTTGTAATAATATTTATATATATGTATGTATATATATATATGTATGTACTCTTTATGAGTTTCTGTACGTTGTATGGTATGCATGGATGTACGTTGTATAGCAAAAGTATCTTTGGGAGTGGTATTGCGGTTTAAAGTTTCAAACAGGCTCATATTTTAGTATTAAATAGTATAAAAGTCGTCGTAATGTCCGAGCTATCAGAGTCGCGCAGCCGGAAGCGTGAGCTTTGGTAGTTAGGGTGTTACAACGCTTGTCACGCGTAGGCATCGACCACGCGTATGCGTCAGTGGCGATGCTCCTGGTCATGTGCACGCGTCAGCCACTCGTACGCGTTGGGACCAGCTTCTCAAATCTTTAATTCTTTGTGTTCCTTCCACTTTTGCATGCTAAATGCATTCAAAACATCAAATATAGGACATAAAGACTCAAGCAAATCTAAGATCACAATCATAAAAGGAGTATAACACACAAAAACAAAATTTGTGGTTGAAAATGTGCAACCACACAATTAAAGCTCAAATCTCACTTGGTGTTTTGTTCTAGCTCTTTTTAATGTTCCATAAAATTACTTCAAGCAAGTTCAAAAACAAGTTTTCAAATCTAATCAATGAAACGCCATAAAAGGGATCTCTTGAAAATTCTTTGTTGTTTTACCAAACTTATTTACTCTATCATGCAAATGCAAATATTTACTACCATAAAACTACAAGCAAACTAAGATATATACAAGCAACTAAGCAAAGTGCAATGTGATGAAATAATAAACAAATATTCACAAAAATATAAGTATTAAAAACTAGAACAGGTGTAAAGTGTTTAGAAAGAGGAATTTTTGCCCCAAAAAATTGCAGATCCTCCCCCACACTTAAATATTATACGGTCCTCCGTGCATGCACTCAATCCGGGGGTGAAGAGACGTGAGGCTCCACCTTCAGCTGGTGGACACTGGGGCTCGGGCTACTGTAGAAAACAAACGAACATGAATTGAGGAAGATGTCATATGAGCGTGGTATGATAAAACACAATGTGTGTTTTCTAAGTATGCACGGTCTAGACACACACATTGGCCGGGTGAAAATGATAACCACACAAGCAAAAGAAAAATAGCATGTGTTCCTCAATTAAGTAGCTTAGGTTGCAAGTAAAGAATAAGCAAGAGATAAGGCACAAACAAACCTAGGTAACCACAATTAAAGTGAATTGAATTTTGAGATGTTGGATATTGAAATTGTGCAAGTGAAAGCGCAAAATTGATATATAAGCACAATAAACAATAACCAATCCAATAATGAAAGGAGAACTACTTACTCATCCTTAAACATAATACCATAGTCACATAATAAAGGTACTTGTTGCAAAAAGTGATAAGCTTGATAAGAATCAAGTTAAGTCACTCAAACAAATGCAAAGCATTAAAAAGAAACAAGTGCCTTGTAATGTGCTTGTATTGATTTTAAAACCATGATGAACAAGTAATTCAACTCAATTCACTAAAGTAAAGGTGAACAATTCATGATTAAGATGCCAAACAAAGATATAGTTTAATGCATATGGTAGCTATAACGTATGAATCAAACTCACAATTCATTTAGGCAATCAAATTAAGATGCAATGCTCAGTGCACATATTCATCAAAAATTAAATCAAAATTCAAGCAAGAAGCAACCCAATCAACATCAAGCAAACGCTTGCAACTTATTTAATTAATAAACAACTAAACCAAAATTAATATAATTACTAAAGTGAAAATGAGAAGCAATTAAAACTAACTAGAATAAGTAGAAAACAGGGTAAAAGTAAGAGAAGAGAGGGGTGGAGGGGGGTGGAAGTGCATTAGGACTTAGTTGGAAGATCAATCAAAATTTTTTCCTAAAACAGCACCTGTGCGTACGCACATATGTTCGTGCGCATGCACAAAAAGTGAAAAATGGGAGGTGTGCGCCCGCACAAGGGTGTGCGAACGTTCTAGACAGAAAGGGAGTTAAGAAGTGTGCGTGCGCACAAGCGTATGCGAACGCATAAAAGACTTTAATTTTTTTTTACTTGGGGAAGGATCATGTGTGCGTGCGCACACAGTTCCATGCACACGCACAGGGACAAAAAGTGGAAGGGGTTCATACGCACAGGGTGTGCCAGCGCTCCCAGCAGAGGGAGTGCAGGTTAGTGTGTGTACGCACTAGAGGGTTGCGTGTGCGTGCACACGCACAAAGCGCAAAACAAAGGGAGATGCGCGCGCACAAGGCGTGCGAGCACCCCCAATAGGGAGCATACATGCTGGTGTGCGTAAGCACAGTGGGGTGCGCATGCACAAAACGCGAATTTTAGTTATGTGTGCGTATGCACAGTGTTGTGTACACTCACAGTGCCCTATTTTTTCAAAATAATTTTCTTCAAAATTCTAAGGTATTGAACCTTAGCTCAACCAAAGCTCAACCAAAACATTCAAAAAACCCATCAATTCATGATCCATACAGAAATTAACCTAACAAATCTCAAAATTTAACTAATTCTAAGCTAACTACAATAAGAAAAATGCAATAAAGTCAAATTATAAACAAAAAGAGAAGGTAAGAACAATGTTACCATGGTAGGGTGTCTCCCACCTAGCACTTTGGTTTATTGTCCTTAAGCTGGATTTATGGAGAGCTCTAATCAAGGAGTTTCCAAGCTTTGATTGTACCAAGCTTTGATGGGGTTTCCAACAAGTTATGAGCTCCCAAAATTAACCTTCTACACAAACAAAATCAAGAAAACAAACAAAAAGCAAAATATTCACATATTAACATATTCACAATAGCCAATAAAATAACACCATTGCAACTCCCTGGTAACAGCGCCAAAAATTTGATGTTGAGAGTTAGTGTTGATCTATAATTTCTTAATAGAATTTCTTCGTTGAAAGTATAATCCAAACCAACAACTAACTCTCAATCAAATTTTAAAATAAGAATTGTCACGATTTAAAATAAATGTAAACCGGGAGTTTTTAAGTCCCGAGTCGTCTTCCCTAGGAGTTACAATGAAATGATCATTTATTGGCCATGGGGGATTTGGGGGTTTTGATTATAAGAGGAAAGAAATGTAAATAGCAAGGAATGAAACAAGCATGAAATTAAATGAAAGCAATTAAAGCAATAAAAAGGGAATACAAATACTAAAAAGGGCTCTTGGCAAGAATTAGGGAATTAAGGATTCCTATCCTAGTTATGGACCACAAACATGGTAATTGTGTAGAATTAATCCCAATTAGTCATTCCTAACATCGAGAATTAGTCAAAAGGGCATAATTGATCTCAATCTACAAGTCCTAGTCAACTCTATTAATGGAAGGCTTAGAGTTAGTGGAAACCAAATCAACTAACAATCCTCACACAATGTAGAATGGACATCCACCACTCAAGTTCACCCAATTACCCAATTTTCCAACCAAGAATGTAAAAAACTAGGCAAAAATTTAACCAAACATTTTATCAAACACTTAGAAGGCATAAAAGGAAAGCATGGTAAAATAACAAGAGATGATAAATTCTACAACTACCAATTGCATGAAAATAATAATAATAACTAAATTAAACAATAAGAAACATAAAACATGAATTTCATTAATTGAAATTAAAAGTAACAAAGTGTCATAAACATAAAGAAACAAAAGAAGGAAAATAACAAAGAGAAGTAAAGAACAAAGGTGCAATAACAATAAATGGTAAGGAAAACTAAAGGAAAACAAGAATTAAACCTAAATCTAAGAGAGATCTAACCTAATGTACCCTAATTCTAGAGAGAAGGGAGAGCTTCTCTCTCTAGAATATGACCTAAAGCATGTTTCTAATCTATCCTAATTGCTCTTCACTTGACATGGAATGATGCCCCTTTGATGTAGCACTTAATCAGCTTCAGAAAGTCCAAAAATTCGGCTCTGGAGGCCTAGAAATTGCTCCAGCATTTTTCTTTAAGTGAGTCACGTGCGCTGATTCGTGCATACGCACAGATGTGTGCGTACGCACACGTGCTGAATCTTCCTCTTGTGCATACGCACAGAATATTGTGCGTACGCATACATGTCTGTGTGCTCCTCCTTTGATTTCTTCATGTTTTCTCCCAATTGCATGCTTTTCCTCCACTCTCATCAACTCATTCCAACCTATTATACCTGAAATCACTCATCAAAACCATCAAGGCATCAACTGGGATGAAAGTGGGATAAAATTGATTAAATTAAGTACAAAATAGCATGTTTTTACAATTAACCTCAACTTAGGGAGAGAACACAAAAGTATACTATTTGGATAAATAAATGTGGGTTTATATGATGAAATCCACTCAAATTATTCCAAAATTTATCGTCAAATATGGATTCATCAGAGATACACATCACTATCCCCACTAAGCCTTATTCTTCAAGTCTCAAGTGGGTGTTATATATCGCCGTCTCACTGAGCCTCATTCCTTCGGGTTTCAAATGGGCATTACAAATCGCCATCTCCACTGAGCCTCATGCACAATATCTCAATTGAGCATTACGTTTTGCTTTTCTCATGAGATTGTGCTCAAAATCAAATTTTTTAATTCAATTTATTCTGTTTTTCTCAATCCTTAACCTAACATCTATTCCTCAAATCTTAAACCTTATTCCCTTAAACTTTAAATTCTAATTCCTTAAATTTTAAATCTTTAAACTTGAAACCTGAATTTTTTAAACCTTGAACTTTAATTCTTTAAATTCTAAACCTTTAAATTTTAGACTCTAAACTTTAAATCTTAAACTTTAAACCTTAATTTCTTAAACCTTATTTTTTTAAAAAAAAACTTCAACTTTTATTCCTTATAACATATTTATATAGTGAACATGTTAATCAAATTTTATAAAATATCGTTTAAACCTAAAATATAATTTACCTAAATTAAATTGTACAATTTTTCGTTATTTTTTATCATCAGAATTTTAATTTCAATTATACAAAATAATTAAGTACAATAGAAATTTTACAAAAATATTATATTAATTGACTTAAACTCAAACTATTCATAAATTACATATCCAAAATACAATTCACACAAATTTATTTAATTAAACCCTTACTTTTTCTTAGGTTTAAAATCGATTTTCTTGAAACTTCTAACACCAATTTCTTACCTAGTTTTCAATAAAAAAAAAAAAATCAAGTTTCCTCCATATGTTACTTCATAATCGAAACTATTAAGGAGAAAAAGAAAAACAATAATCTACCTCAAATTCCTTTAAGGAAATTGGTATGAAATTGAAGAGGAGAATGAGAGGAATACTTTAGTCAATTTAAAATTTTGATAGGAGTTTTTATTGTGAGGTTAGTCGAACCTAAAGTGTGCAACCATGGAAGCTTTTAGCGTGAGTTTTCTCTACGTCTTTCTTTTCTTCAAATCTCATTGAATGAAATAAAGACCTGGAATGAAATAAAGAATAGGATGGAGGTGGCTTGTATTAAGGAGTCGTGGCATAATCAGGGGTAATAAAGTTGGATTTATATTATTAAAATATTATTTAGTAGATAATTACTAAAGTTAGATATATTAAATTATATGTATTTATTTTATTAGAGTAAATATATGAGTTATTAATATATTTAATACTAAAAA
>NC_029788.2:28074448-28087375 GCF_000816755.2 Arachis ipaensis
TTAATAAAGTAAAATAATAACATAATAATATTATATTATTATTAATTGAGATGCCTGCTTCACTTTACTTTCTGTAAAAAGTTGTTTTGTTGCGAAATCGAGATGCTATACTATATTATTATTAATTGAGATGTCTGCTTCACCGTATTTTCAATAAAAAGTTGCTTTGTCACAAAATCAGGCTGTTACAACTTCCCTTGGGATAAATAATTCGAGATTCATCTAAGTTACAAATAAAAATAAAAAATATATTGTCACCCTTAAAAGAATCCCTCAACTAATGGTGTCAATATGTTTGGCCCTATAGGGCTTTGACCCTACTTTATAGGGTCAAAAGAATAAAAAATCTTATAACTCATAGGGTCAAATTTTTTTAAAAGCCCTCAGGGCTAAAAGTCCTCATGGACCAAAAGTCATAAGGCCAACTCATGAGTCACCTAATCCTCTCTTTTTTTTTTTTTTACATTCTCTATCTCAACAACACACATAAAACTTATTAAAAGTCATTAGTTTATTCTATCCCTTTGTCATTTTTATGCATAGAAAATAAAAAATTGAAAAATAAATGTTAATGATGTGCATTGATCATATTAAATCCAACTTTTAACTATATACATCAAGAAATCAAACATAGCATTCACTATCTCATCACCCTTCTCCTTACTCTTTAGTATCTAGCATCAATAATATCTCTAGAAAATCAAAATAAAGTTGACACAAAAATTCATCATCTAAAATTTTGAATGTTGAGGGGGATGCATCGTTTTTGTTGACACTTCTTCTTCATGAATTTCACCAAATTCATCATCTAAAATCAACCAATTAAAAAACAGTTAGAAACTCAATTTAAAATATTATTTGAAAAAAATAGCATAAATGTTTACCATCATGATTTGGAACAAATCCACGTAACTAACTCCTTGTGTAAATAAGCATTTGGACATGCTCATGAAAAGTGAAACTTCTGTATTTTGTTAAAACACGTCCACCAATACTGAATGCAGACTCAGATGCTACCGTAGATGGGAATACTTAAAACATCTCTGGCCATAACTGACAGAGTGGGAAACCTATCCTCATTAATCTTTCGAAAATTCAGCACATCATACTTCAAATCATCTTCATTGGTGTGAATCAAACCTTCCTTTAGATAAATCTCTAATTCATCTTTATCCTTGGAAGTTTGGGTTTCACAGTCGAATTCTCTGAACTCCTAAAAGATGTAGTATAAAGATTATTTAAGTAATGAATAAATATAATAGGAGAAAAATAATACTATATTAAAATTAAATACCTTCATCACCATCTTTCTCTTCTTTGTAAGCCTTCTTTCTTCAGGTGACTTAGGAGATTGGTTACTACTTTGAGAAATTGTTGAACCACCAAAAGTATTTATATACTCTCCATACAACCTTTTAAATTTCTCCAATACTTCATTCGTCTTCAATTCAAAGGTTGAAGGATCTAGTTTTTTGTAACAAAACCTCAAGAACTTTAACTTTAATCGAGGATCAAGAATTGCCCCAAAAGCCAAGACAGTGCTATAATCCTTCCAATATTTATCAAACTTCATCTTCATTCTGAAAGCCATGTTCATAATATATAACAACATCATCACAAGTTTGATTGTCTTCCAAAAAACATTCAATTTTCCAAACTTGCATAAAATACAAATTTGATGTTGGATATGATGAACCCAAAATGAGATTTGTAGTTTCATAAAATGGCTTTAAAAAATCACACATTTTTTTTTGCTAAGCTCCATTCTTCATTTGTCGGACAATCTTTATAAGCTCCATCTACAACACTAAGGATGTCAAACGCTTTTTCAAATTTAATTGCACTTTCCAACATCATATATATAGAACTCCATCGAGTTAAAACATATGATTTTAGACCAACACCTTGTTCAATTTCTGCTTGCTGCACACAATCTTTAAATTTCACCATTCTCCCATCAGAAGCTTTCACATATTTCACACTCTCTCTGATTTTAAATAAAGCTCCAACAGCCACCTTTAACCCTTCATGCACAATCAAATTTAAAATGTGAGCGGAGCAACGTAAATGAAAATATTCTCCATCGCAAAGCAAACTATTTTGTTTACATAGATGAGTTTTTAAGATGTTTTGCATGTTGTCATTTGTAGAAGCATTATCTAAAGTGATAGAGAATAATTTCTTATCAATACC
The DNA here is from genome assembly GCF_000816755.2 of Arachis ipaensis. Classification (NCBI taxonomy): domain Eukaryota; kingdom Viridiplantae; phylum Streptophyta; class Magnoliopsida; order Fabales; family Fabaceae; genus Arachis; species Arachis ipaensis. Next base: position 28,076,642 of record NC_029788.2, read on the forward strand.
ACATTGCTTCAAAGAGTTAAATAAGACTGCTTTCAGATCGGTTCCAGTATGGGGAGGAATTGAAGAGAGGAACTCTCGCGCGATCTAGAATTTTTGCAAATGAATTTGCGTTGTAAGTATAGCTTCTAGACCGACAAAAATTCCTTTCTTACAAACGTTTTGGTTGTTACAAGTAACAAACCCCTAAATAAATTAATAATCGAAGTATTTAAACCTCGGGTCGTCTTCTCAAGGAACTGCAGGGAGGTATGTTCCTATTATTGGTTATGAGTTTTGTAAATTGGGATTTTGAAAGTGAGGAACAAATAATTTAAATGACAAATAAAATAAATAAATAACTGTAAAATAAACTCTTGGAAATTTATGAGAATTTGGAAGTCCTATCCTAGTTATCCTTATCAATGGTGATGAGAATTGAATTTTAATCCCACTTAGTTAGCCCTTGCTAAAGCAAAGGAAGGTCAAGTGGACCAATTAGTTTGATCCTCAGGTCCTAGTCAATTCCTAAGAAAGGACTAGAGTTATTAGAGTTTAATTCAATTGGCAAAAATAACAATTATCAGTCACGATGAGTTTGATAACTCAAGAGTTGCCAATTAATCAACCAAAGCTAAAAGGAAGAAATTACAAATTATTAATGTAAATAAAGGAAAGCAATCATAATTCTGAAATACCTCAAATTATATTAAATAGAAAAATAAATCTAAGAATGATTCATAAGCCAATTTGGCAACAAAAGTAATTAAAAGAAAGCTTTAAAAGATCTGAAAGTAAAAGAGAAATATAAAGCAAAAGGAATATTGAACCTGATAAGGAGTTGGAATACTAAATTGAAATAATAAGAAATCCTAATCCTAAAACCTAAGAGAGAGGAGAGAACCTCTCTCTCTAAAAACTACATCTAAACTGAAAAGTGAATAATTGGAGATCTCTCCATGAATGGATGCATTCGCCCACTTCATAACTTCTAATCTGTGCCTTCTGGACTTGGATCTGGGCCAAAAAGGGCTTCAGAAATCGCTGGGGCGTTTTTTGTAATTTCTGGTGTGTGGCGTCTGTCACGCATCCGCGTGGGTCACGCGGTCGCGTCATCTGGAGTTTTTCTTGTCACGCGTTCGCTTAGGTCATGCGTCCGCGTCATCTGTGTTCTGCTCATAGCGCGCGTCTGCGTCAGTTACGCGTTCGCGTCGCTGCCTTTTCACACTGGGCATGCGGCTGCGTCGTCCATGCGTTCGCGTCGCTGCCAGTTTCTTCAAAAACTCCATTTTGTGCTTTCCTTCCATTTTTGTATGTTTCTTTTCCATCCTTTAAGTAATTCTTGCCTTAGAAGATCTGAAACTACTTAACACACAAATCATGGCATCGAATGGAAATAAAAGGTAATTAAAATAAATAATTTCAAAGCATAGGAAACATGTAATTCACATATATCACACAATAAGGAAAGGAAAGTAAAACCATGCAATGTACATGAATAAGTGGGTAAAGGATTGAATAAATCTCTTGAATTGAGCATAATATATATCCTAAAATATGGGTTTATCAACCTCCCCACACTTAAACAATAGCATGTCCTCATGCTAAGTCCAAGATAAAGAGTAAGGTAAGGTTAAAGTGGTGGAATCTCATGCAATGCAATCTATCCTAAATGCAACTACCTAAATGAGTCATGCAATTCTAATTTTTATTCACTTGTATATAAAACTTACATGTAGTTTTAATTCACATTCTCAAGGAATTATATATGCATAGCCAAACCCTGGATAATGTTAAAGCACTTTTACAATTGAGATGGGTAAAAATATTTTTCAAACTTGCAGGACAATTAACAATTTAAGCAGAGATATATGGTGATGAGCTATTGAACCCTCACTGGATTTTGTGTTTATTGGGTTAATCACTCTATTCTTCTTTTTATCCTTACTTTCTATAACTTTGTTCTTCATCTAACCAATCAACAATTATAGAATACAGTCATACAAAAATCATGAGGTCTTTTTCAAGGTTGTAATGGGGTCAAGGTAAAGGTAAGGGTATATGTATAAGGCTAAGTGAGCTAATAAGTGAATCCTTGATTAGTTTAACATCTCACCTAACATACATATTTTGTAATTCAAAGTTTCTTAACCTATTTGCCCAACTTTTCTCACTTTTGTATTGCAAGCTCATGCATTAACTTTTTATCCCATGTGCATTGATTCTTTTATTTTTATTTTTTTTGTAATTGGGGAATTTTTGTATCCCTTTTATTTAAATAAATTTTTTTTAATGCACATGGTAATTCAATTGATTTCACATGAGCATGCTTCCCAAAATTTTTATTTTGAGTATTTTTATTCTTTTTAACTTTCTACCTTTGTTTCTATCATTCATGTTCCCATAAAGTTTCCCACACTTAAACGATACACAATTTCTATCTTAAGTTAACCAAGGATTCAACTTGGGATTTTATCTTATTTTTCTGCTTAAGGCTAGTAATGTGGTTTATAGAGCAAGAGGGGATTAAAAAGCTCAAGGGGGCTAACAAGGGTGATGTAAAAAGGTAGGCTAATTTGGGATAAGTGAGCTAAACAAGTAATGGCATCAATCATCTCTTAGTATGTATCTATATTCTATATTGGACATATAGATTAAAACAAAGCAAAGAACATCAGAATAAAAAGAAGGGCGAAACACACAGGAATAAAAATTATGGTTTGAATGTAACCATACAATTAAGCTCAAAACTCACAGGCTGTATGTTCTCTAGCTCAAAAATCATATATCAGTTATACATGTCATGCAATTAGAAATTAAGAGTTCCCATTATTCTCAATGTAATAATTTTTGGGTGGCTTTAAAGTTCTAGTGTTCCTCCTTGATGAAATGTTGTTAACTAACTAACATGTTATGTTCTATATATAAGGTGTGTGGATTGTTTTTGATTATGTTAAAGTCTCTAGTTTACTTCCTTTTTATTTTCAATTTAAACCAAACTATCATATGCTAAAAGGGTAAACTATACTAATTAATCCACATATTCTATAACTAATAAGTTAGAATTGTAAACTAGATTAAATGGCTAAAATATGAACTAAAGTGCAAAATGTATAAAATAGAGTAAAAACACATGAAAAGAACAATGTATAAGTACTGAAAGATAAAAATAAAAATAAAGATAAAAATACAGAAAAATAACCAAAATAAAATAAAAGAGTCTGTAGTGGTTCACCAAAAAAATGCCAGAGATGGCGACCTCCCCACACTTAAAATAAAGCATCGTCCTCGATGCTCACTCAAGTTGGGTGTGAAGGAGTGTCATCACTGGAAGGATGGGCTGCTGGGATCTCGGTGGTGGCCTGAGGATCTGCAGACTGGATGAGGGTAGGAAGATCTGTCTGTTGCAGTGGAGGCTCTGACTGGATAGGAATCTCTGGATCTGTGGCCTAAATCTGCTGTGGCTCCTCCTGCTGTGGCGCAGCCTGCTCTGGTCCTGTCTGTGCAGCCTGGGTGGGTGTCTCCTCCTCGTGATCGTCCTCCTCCACCTCAGATGTATCAGAAGGGGTGTCAGGCTCGGAGGAGATGTCGCAGCCGGAACGGATCATCAACTTGACGTGCTCATAGCGTCGCTTGTTGCGATGCTCCATACGATCCAAGCGGGCAAAGAGTCGATGTACCAAATGGTAAATAGGCTCAGGAGCAGCTGGAGGTGCAGTGGGTGGGGCAGGTGTAGCAGTGGAAGAAGAAGGGGCAGCTGAATGTGTGGCTGTCTCATCAGAAGCAGTAAGGAATGGAGGTCTGTAGCCTAAAGCCAGAAAGTTCCTACTGTCAGGAATGATCTTCTTGCAGTCCGCAGCAGGTGGCTTCTCATCAGCATCCTCCCAAGGCACGTCAGCTCGACGGCCTAGCTGGGTGACCAGGTAAGGGAAAGGGAGGGTGCCTCTGATATGGACCCTGGCCATATAGTGCCAGATGAAACGAGGCAGATACAGGTTCTTACCCTCCATCACACACCAGAGGAGGGTGATCATAGCAACAGGCAGCTCTGTCTCATGAGTGCTCGGCATAATAAAGTTACTTAGGATCTGGTGCCAGAGCCGAGCCTCATCATTCAAGTATATCCGCTTGATTTCTTTAGGCATGGTGGTGTTCTTACCCATGACCCATGGGACAGTAGGATCAAGGGCTATCCTCTCCTTGACAGTATCCCAATCAAATCTCAGAAAGCGCATGTCCTCTTCAGCCTTTTGGTAACCGTTAGGCTGATCTGACTTAGGTTGGAGGCGCAGAATATCCTCAATGGCCTCTTCAATGACCAGTATCTGTTTTCCTCAGAGGTGCACTGCATCCAGGGAAGTCTTGAAATAATTGCAGTAAAACTCTCTTACCCAGGAAGCATTGGCCTCAGTCAAATTTCTCTCCAAGAAGAACCAGCCTCTTTGTTTGATCTGATCGGAGGTGTACTGCTGTAGTTCTTCTGAAATTTTCAAAGTTCTCTCCAAGTACAGATTTTTGGAGGTAGCAAACACGGGATACTTCAGCTCACAGTATCAGTTTGTAAACTTAATTGGATCATTGGCAAGGAGGAGATGGTCACCCTTCTCCTGCGGGGTAAAGTGCTTTTTCCGCCAGGAGTCATCATGCATAAGCTCCAGGAGAGACATAGAGGATTCACCTCTTTTTCATTTGCCAGTTGTTGCCTTTCCTTTTCCCTTTCTTTGAGTGTCAGACATCCTGAAAAATAGAAATCTAGGATATAATAAAAGCAGGAAAACAAGTAGGCAAATAACAAGATAAGCACAAAGTGGCAAAGGAGCAGTAGAATTATGAAATGAGTTGAATAATTGTGCATTTTGGATTGTTTCGGAGTTAAAAAGCTGAGATGAGAGATTACAATCCAAAATGTATTATAAGGAGAATACTTGTTAATTAGGAGCAATAATAATCATGCCATGAGTTAAAAATTGAAAGAGTTAGTCAAAAAGTAGAGGGGGGAAGTTAGAAGGTTAAAAGTGGTTAAACTTGAAAAAGGGGTTAGAAAGCGAAAATCAGTAAGTTAGTAAAAAAAATCAGAGTAAGTGGCATGATGATTGGTTTCTAAGTAACAAGAATTTCACAATTTGAAGCAACAGACAACTCATATTCAAGCAAGGAAATCAAGTTGTTGATGATTCATATAGATAAAGAAATAGCGAAAAGTGAAATCTAATCATCAATAATGTGATTTATTAACCGGGAAAAATAGATGAATAGGAATGTTGGCCCGTGCATTCATGAATTGGTTTGGTAAAGCTTAGGAATGCCAAATTCAAATTGCCAAAACCAAAACAAGAATGAAAATCAAAACAATTTACAGAAAATTGGGCAGCATTCCGGCTAAAATTGGATGGTCCCAGAAAATAAACAGCAAGCAGAATAGTTCATATAAATTAAAATAAAGCTGCACTTACATATACGGAGTATGAACATGAAAAAGCAGTGTAAAAAGCAGCATGAACAGTAAGAACATCATATGAACAATACTAACATCACAGCAATAGCAGAATTGCGAAAATTATAAAACAAGTAGCAAGAACAGCGTAATGAATCAGGCCTAAATCCACTAACCACATCCTAGCTACCTAACCACTTAGAATCCACTACAACATACATCTCTAACTATCCTAAATTTAAACATAAACTGAAAAAAATGCAAATAACTATGAATGAAAGAAAGGTGGCGTTCGGCGGAACCTGGTAGGCGTATGAACTAAGCTAGGGGACTGAGAGATGGCGGGGGTGTGGTTGCGGTGGTGCTGGGAGGGGCACGGTGGCGCGGAGACGGAACAGGGTGGTTGGCGCGGCAGTTGGTGGCTGTTTGGTGGCAGGGGGTTCCGGGTGGGGGTAATGGTGGTGGGAGGGTTCAGGATGGGGAAAGGAAGGGGTGAGGGTGATGGTGGTGAGAGGCGCGGCGGTGACGGCGCAGTGGTGGTGGTGGTCGCGGAGGGAAGAAAGGAAGAAGAAGGGGAATGGGGGGGCACGACGGGTAGGGTTTCGCGTCACTGGGGGTTAGTAAATTTGAATACACGCGAACGCGTGGGGCACGCGGTCGCATGGCTAGGGTGGACAGCGGGTTGACGCGATCGCGTGGGTGACGCGATCGCATGGAATGGGTAAAAGGATGCATGACGCGGTCGCGTGAGGCATGCGACTGCGTCGCTGGAAATTGTGCTAAACGCACAATTCCAGCGTCATTTTAGCGCAACTCTCTGTCTCCTTTGGGGTGTTGTGCAATCCACGCGACGCGAACGCGTCGCTCAAACTTTCGCGTGGGATGGGTGTTTTGCAAGTGACGCGTTCGCGTCAGGGACGCGAACGCGTGGGCCGTTTTGTGCTAAACGCACAACAGCCGCACGATTCCAGCCCAGATTTCTGGACGTTATATTTTTACGCCGATTTCCAGATCACGCGGCCGCGTGAATGACGCGGATGCGTGGGAGGTGGTTTTCGCAACTGACGCGATCGCTTTAGCGATGCAATCGCGTCGCACGCCTTCGTCTCTTTTTTTTTTAGATATGCAAGTATGCAATTATGCAGTATGCAATGCTAATGCAAATGCTAAGAATAACATCTAGGTTCAATAAAAATAATATAACATAAAATCAAACAGTACGGAATAAAAATTGAAAAAGAAACGACCATACCATGGTGGGTTGTCTCCCACCTAGCACTTTTAGTTAAAGTCCTTAAGTTGGACATTGGATGAGCTTTCTGTTATGGTGGCTTATGCTTAAATTCATCCAGAAATCTCCACCAATGTTTGGAATGCCAACAGCCTCCGGGGTCCCATACTAGGCATGTAAAGCTTCTGAGCAGCTTCACACCAATTTTCAGGTTTCTAGAGTGACGAATATCAGAGTATTTTCCAGGATCCCAAACCTTGCTTTTCAATCCGCCTTCGTCTTGATCTATATTTTTCCATCCGTGCGGTTTAGAAATTAGATTCTCACCAAGAAGACCAAACATTTTCCGAGATCCATTCGATTGAACATGATACCAATCCATGTACTTCGAGTTGAATTGTCGAACCTTATTGAACCTTGTGCACCAGCTCTGACTACGAGCCATTTCCCTCTTACTCTTAAAGCCGCAGAGAGCTCTAAGCTGGCCATCTGTTTCAAGCAAACCATATTCAAGTAGAAAAGTAAAGTTAAAGGTTAAGGATTGTACCCACTTGAAGCTTGTATCGGGTGGTAATGGCCTTGGGGTAGGTGTTTCCAGTGGTTCCGTAAGTTCTACTCCTTTGCAATCTTCTGCGAATTCCTCCACTTCCTTGCAAACTTCTTCAAATGCAACCACGTCTTGATCAAAGTCATCGAAATCTTCCACATCACTCAAGTCATAAGTTGGAGGTTGAGAGAAATCTACCTCCGCATCATCTTCGTATTCACTTGGGGAAGATTCCTCAATCTCAGAGAATTCACTTGCGGATGCAAGTTCATTACTAGGAGAACTTGACTTGAGACTATCATCATCAAGGAAACGTGCGTCTTGGGTTATTCCGTCTAGTTCTTCATGAAATACCTGCTTTGGAGGTTGTGCACTACCCTCTTTAGCATTAATTGTAATGTCCTTGACAGAATTTTTCACAACTCTGGATTCCCATGGAGGTTCAGCATCTCCTAAATCATCAATCAGTACTGCTTCTTCTTGGATACTTTGAGCTTCCTCCAATTGTTCCAGAACAAAGTTATGCTCAATATTGCCCACTGGGGTTTCTAGTGTCTCCTTCATGCTATGTTCGTCATTAGATTCTCCACATAAAGCTATTGGAATTCCTTGAAGGTCTAAACGTTTGGAAGATAATTGATGTATTGCTTGCTCCAGCTGATGAAGGGTTGTATGAAGTTGATCTACTGTTTTCTTGAGGCGAGCCTATGATTCTCGAGGTGATGGATTTGGACATGGTACACAGGGAAGTGGTGGTGTTTGGGAGTAATTGGATTGGAATTGGGGTAAATAAGGATCATACGGTGGTGAATGGTGAAAAGGAGCTTGTGAGTGTGGTGGTTCAAAGTTATGTTGAGAGGATGGTCTATAGGCACAGGGTGGGGCTTGTTGGTAGTTACAAGGTTGTCCACCATATCTATCAGCTTGGTATGCATTGTAGAATGGTCTTTGTCCATGATATCTTGGAGGGTGTTGTTGCCTAAAGGGTTGATCAAATCCTCTTGGCTCCATCCATCTTTGATTTCTCTAACCTTGATGCATGTTCCTGCTATAACTTCCGTTCCCTTCAACAATATTAGAACTAAACTCAAAGCAAGAGGGGTGAGAATTCATAGTAGCTAATGGAAATAAAAGGAGAAAACAAAAATAAATAAACAAGTAAAAGAAAAATATTTACAATAACCAATAATAAGGCACATGTTTGCAGTTTCCCGGCAACGATGCCATTTTTTGAAGAGAGAGGAACTCTCGCGCGATCTAGAATTTTCGCAAATGAATTCGCGTTGTAAGTATAGCTTCTAGACCGACAAGAATTCCTTTCTTACAAACGTTTTGGTTGTCACAAGTAACAAACCCCTAAATAAATTAATAACTGAAGTATTTAAACCTCGGGTCTTCTTCGCAAGAAACTGCAGGGAGGTATGTTCTTATTATTGGTTATGAGTTTTGTAAATTGGGGTTTTGAAAGTGAGGAACAAATAATTTAAATGACAAATAAAATAAATAAATAACTGTAAAATAAACTCTTGGCAAGGTATGAGAATCTATCCTAGTTATCCTTATCAATGGTGATGAGAATTGAATTTTAATCCCACTTAGTTAGCCCTTGCTAAAGCAAAGGAAGGTCAAGTGGACCAATTAGTTTGATCCTCAGGTCCTAGTCAATTCCTAAGAAAGGACTAGAGTTATTAGAGTTTAATTCAATTGGCAAAAATAACAATTATCAGTCATGATGAGTTTGATAACTCAAGAGTTGCCAATTAATCAACCAAAGCCAAAAGGAAGAAATTGCAAATTATTAATGTAAATAAAGAAAAGCAATCATAATTCTGAAATACCTCAAATTATATTAAATAGAAAATCAAATCTAAACATGAATGGTTCATAAGTCAATTTGGCAACAAAAGTAATTAAAAGAAAGCTTTAAAAGATCTGAAAGTAAAAGAGAAATATAAAGCAAAAGAAATATTGAACCTGATAAGGAGTTGGAATACTAAATTGAAATAATAAGAAATCCTAATCCTAAAACCTAAGAGAGAGGAGAGAACCTCTGGTGCACGAAATTGTGATGTCCAGGCTCAAACTATTCCTGGCACGTGAGCAACTTGGTACGCGTAATCGTGATTACACATTCATAATTTGTCACAACTTCGATACAACTGACGACACCTACACGCCACAAGCACATGGTTAGGGACAGCTTGGTTTAGCCGCTTAGACCAGGAGTTTATTCCTTTAGGCCCTCCTATCCACTGATGCTCAAAGCCTTGGGGTCCTTTTTATTTGCCCTTGCCTTTTGGTTTTAAGGGTTATTGACTTTTTCTGCTTGCTTTTTCTTTTTCTTTCTATTATTTTTTTTCTATTTTTTTTTCGCCCCTTTATTTCTTCTTCTTTTTTTTTTCTGCAAGCTTTGTTCTTTTCTGCTTTTTCTTGCTTCAAGAATCATTTTTATGATTTTTCAGATTATCAAATTTCTTGGTGATCCATGCATTGGCATAGAACTCTTGAACCATTAGGATGCCGACTTGTTGGATGGGATTTGTTAGAACTTCCCAACCTCTTCTTTGGATTTCATGTCGGATCTCCGGATACTCATTTCTTTTTAGTTTAAAAGGGACCTCAGGGATCACCTTTTTCTTTGCCACAACATCATAGAAGTGGTCTTGATGGGCTTTGGAGATGAACCTTTCCATCTCCCATGACTCGGATGTGGAAGCTTTTGTCTTTCCTTTCCCTCTTCTAGAGGATTCTCCGGTCTTAGATGCCATCAATGGTAATGGAAAAACGAAAAGCTTATGCTTTTACCACACCAAACTTAGAATATTGCTCGCCCTCGAGCAATAAACAAAAGAATAGAAGAAGAAGAAGAAGAAGAAATATGGAGAGGGAGAGGGAGATGTGGTTTCGGCCAAGAGGGGTGTAGAGGGGTGTGTTGTGTGAATTTGATGAAGAATAGAGGGCTTTATATAGGGAAGGGAGGGGGGGTTAAGGTTCGGCCATATGGGTGGGTTTGGGTGGGAAATTGGTTTTGAATTTTGAAGGTAGGTGGAGTTTATGAGGTAGGTTTATGGGGAAGAGTGGGTGGATGTGAGTGGTGAAGAGGTGATGGGGAAGAGTGTTTGAGATGATTGGTGAAGGGTTTTTGGGGAAGAGTGTTTATGGGGTTGTGTGAAAGAGAGTGGTGAGAAGAAGTGAGTGGAGGTAGTTAGGGATCCTGTGGGGTCCACAGATCCTGAGTGGATCCTGTGGGGTCCACAGATCCTGAGGTGTTCAAGGATTTATATCCCTGCATCCATTAGGCATGTAAAAATGCCTTTGTACCCAACTCTGGGCGTTCAGCGCCAGGTTGGTGGCCATTTTGGGCGTTCAACGCCCATTTGTGTGCCATTTCTGGCGTTGAACGCCAGAACCATGCCTGTTCTGGCGTTCAACGCCCAAAAGCTGCCCATTTTGGGCGTTCAGCGCCAGAACCATGCTCTGTTCTGGCGCTGAACGCCAGACAGATGCTCCTCCAGGGTGTGATTTTTCTTCTGCTGTTTTTGATTC
>NC_029788.2:28087547-28093598 GCF_000816755.2 Arachis ipaensis
GATATTTTTGGAATTTTCGAAAATAACTAAGAATTTTGAAAAAGATTTTATTTTTGAAAAAGATTTTGAAAAAAGATAAGATTTTCAAATTGAAAATTTGATTTGACTCATAAGAAACAACTTGATTTTAAAAATTTTTGAAAAAGTCAACCCAAATTTTCGAATTTGATGAGAGAAGAAGGAAAAGATATTTTTTTTTATGATTTTTGAATTTTTATGATGCAAGAGAGAAAAACACTAAAAAGATGCAATGCATGAAATTTTTAGATCAAAACATGTGATGCATGCAAGAATGCTATGAATGTCAAGATGAACACCAAGAACACTTTGAATGTCAAGATGAACATCATAGACACAATTTTGAAAAATTTTTAATGCAAAGAAAACATGCAAGACACCAAACTTAGAATTCTTTAATGCCTAGACACCAAGAATTCAAGAATGCATATGGAAAACAAGAAAAGACACAAAACAAAAAATCATCAAGATCAAACAAGAAGCCTTACCAAGAACAACTTGAAGATCATGAAGAACACTATGAATGCATGAAAATTTTCGAAAAATGCAAGATGCACATGCAATTGACACCAAACTTATGATATGACTCAAGACTCAAACAAGAAACACAAAAATATTTTTGATTTTTATGATTTTTTAATTTTTTTTGGATTTTTTCGAAAATTATATGAAAAAGGAAAATAAGGATTCCAAAATTTTTTTTAATATGAATTCCAGGAATCTTGCATTCTTAGTCTAAAGCTTCAGTCCAGGAATTAGACATGGCTCACTAGCCAGCCAAGTTTTCAAAGAAAGCTCCAGTCCAAAATACTAGACATGGCCAATGGCCAGCCAAGCTTCAGCATTTAACACCAGAGTATATTGCTCTTGATAACAAATTGCTGCTCATCATTTATCAAGTATGTAACTTACCTCTGATGGTTTGGAAGCCTCAGTCCAAAAGAATTTAGACATGGCTTTACAGCCAGCCANCGCTTCATCTTATCCTCTCAGTGAATAATATGCTCACGCACCCTGTCACAGCACGGCTATTCATCTGTCGGTTCTCGATCATGCTGGAATAAGATTTACTATCCTTTTGCGTCTGTCACTAACGCCCTGCAATCGCGAGTTAGGAGCTCGTCACAGTCATTCAATCATTGAATCCTACCCGGAATACCACAGACAAGGTTTAGACCTTTCGGATTCTCTTGAATGCCGCCATCATTCTAGCTTACGCCACGAAGATTCCGGTTAGGAGATCTAAGAGATATTCATTCTAGCTTATTTCATGTAGAACGAAAGTGTTTGTCAGGCACGCGTTCATAGGGGAGAATGGTGATGAGCGTCACACATAATCATCAATGCCAAAAAGCGTATAAATTATCCGCTCATCAACCTCTCTCTCTAAAAACTACATCTAAATTATGAAAAGTGAATAATTGGAGATCTCTCTATGAATGGATGCATTCTCCCACTTCATAACCTCTAATCTGTGCCTTCTAGACTTGGATCTGGGCCAAAAAGGGCTTCAGAAATTGCTGGGGGCGTTTTCTATAATTTCTGCTGCGTGGCGTCTGTCACGCGTCCGCGTGGGTCACGCGTCTGCGTGGATCACGCGGTCGCATCATCTGGAGTTTTTCTTGTCACACGTTCGCTTAGGTCATGCGTCCTCGTCATCTGTGTTCAGCTCATAGCGCGCGTCCGCGTCAGTCACGCGTTCGCATCGCTGCCTTTTCGCACTAGGCATGCGGCCGCATCGTCCATGCGTTTGCGTCGCTGCCAATTTCTTCAAAAACTCTATTTTGTGCTTTCCATCCATTTTTGTATGTTTCCTTTCCATCCTTTAAGTCATTCCTGCCTTAGAAGATCTGAAACTACTTAACACACAAATCACGGCATCGAATGGAAATAAAAGGTAATGAAAATAAATAATTTTAAAGCATAGGAAACATGTAATTCACATATATCACACAATAAGGAAGGGAAAGTAAAACCATGCAATTTACATGAATAAGTGGGTGAAGGATTGAATAAATCTCTTGAATTGAGCACAATATATATCATAAAATATGGGTTTATCAGGAACCATTCGACAAAAATTCAAAATCTTACTCACTAGTCACCAATTCTCATCAACAAAATGAGCTGTTAGACAAATATATCCTTCAGTGGTAGATGTTGTCCACACATCAGATGTCAAACAAATTCTATTAGGTATCCTAGACATCTTCTGCTTCAATTTTTCTTTCTCTGTTGAATAAATCAATTTAAGATCTGAAATTAAAGTGTTTCTAGAAAGCATTATAATCGTTGGACTAATGTAATTAATCCAATTTCTAATACCCTCATACTCAACAAAGCTAAACGCAAGATCATGTTTTGCTATAGCCTGAGCGAGTTTTTTCGATGAACATTCTGATCAATTTTGGTTGGAAGACCCTTTATATCATCATCAAATCTAATACTGAGGGGTATGGAATTACAAGAAACTATATGATGACTCAGATGAGAAGTCCCGTAACCATTCTTAGTTTTCGAATTTTTTCCAATTTTGTATTCATGATGACAAAAATTGCATTCAGCCTTTTCAATACCATCTCTGTCTTTTTCAATCTTCTTAAAAAACCTCCAAACATTAATTTTTTTTACCAGAATCAACACTACGAGAAGCTTGAACAGGAGTCTCAGAAATAATCTCATCATCTATGTTTATAAATTTCCTAATCATATCCAAATAGTGTGTATTAAAATTCTATAGCAACAACAATAACATTCATTGACAACATTAGAAATTAAAAGTTACTATTTAATAGTTATATTGTCATAAAATTAAAAAATTAAAAGTCGAAGTGTCTCTTTTTTTTTACAAGGGTCATATTGGGTCTTTCTTCTTTAAATTAACTCTATTTGTCTCTATTCAAAAGCAAAAGAAACCAATATTATGAAAAATATATAAATAACAATCATCTCAATCTCAGTAAATACTCTCTTCCACAATAAAATGCATACTTGAGAAGAAAACCACTATATAATAATGTCTGCTATGAAAATAACACCTCTAATTATACTATATTAGCTTCCCAACCAAATTCAAAATGACGGGCCCAAACACATACAACAGCAAATAAAGGAGCATGTTTGTGCCAATGGCAATTAGATCAGATTTAACAAAGAAAATTGAAAACGCCACAAAGCTGAGATTACTTACAAATAAAGAAAAGACAAAAATGAGATTGCTCTACATTTTAAGTTAATAGCAATATGACAAAAAATTCACAAAAAGGGAATAATAGTTACCAAAATTGGATTAAGGCGACTGGTACAAGTCCTCAGAAGGTTTCTTTGTGCTCCCTGTGATGTGAAGAAACAACTATAAATCATTTCAACTTATTCATGTTATACTATGTCATCAATTCTTGAAATAGAAACAGAAGGAAGCAACAGAAAAAATTTCTCATGAGAAAAATACCTGTAAGGCAACCACACCTCCAAACAAATTCCTCAAATTGCGATGGCCAGATACATTAACACTGCAATAATGCAATTCCAGATAATCATTTTGTTACTAAGAGTGTATGCGCCGATCGGAACTAAGATCTATGAGCAGATCCATTGAATAATAGACTAGAACTTGAAGTTCATTGGATGATGTTTACGCGTCAAGGAACAATCCAGCATCACTTAAGCACTTGAGCAGATAATCTTTTGCTCTTGGAATGTAATGGAATTAATTATACGTTATTTTTATGTTGGCTAATCTGTTTGAAATTCGTCTAAAATACATCATAATAGTTAGAAATCTAGCAGATAAATGCCTATTCGAAATGCGTCACAAAATCGTCTGAAAAAAATTTTGAACGAAATTTTAGACAAAATTTAAATTAGCAACAAGGCTTTTTGGGACAAAAAAAATTCGTCCCAATTTTGTTTGAAAGAAAAAATTTTTCTCTAATTTGTTCGAAATTTATTTCAATTTCGTCTCAAAATTCGTCCGAAAAAACCCTATTTCTAGTAGTGTTCACATAAAGTCATAAACAGATAAACTAGCAGGTAGAGTGATTTTTTTTCTTTTACAAGAGAATGTACTTCTTTTAACTAACATGATTTAGCAGCAAAAGGTAATTATTCATCTGATCTAAATATGCATATGCAATTGCAAAATTCAAGAAATTAAACTAATATAACAACTATATACACATTAGAAATGACTAAAAAAGCTACTTTCTGTGAGATTTTGTTTTTCTGGGTAATTAACGAATAAAATTCTTAAAACAATGCTCAAATTCTCAGGAAACAGAGGAATAAAAATGTTTACAATCAATTAACCTGAAAATACACAATTGAAGAAACAAGTTCATAGTTCACAGTTCAAGTTCATAGTTCACAATTCATAGTTCAACCATTTTGAAATCACAGAGAGGGTCAGAGAAAAGGTGGTCATAGACCACCCACCTTGGTTTATTAACAAGAGAATTAAAATGGGTGATGCAAACAAACAAAAAAGAAACTCAGAAAGGGACAAAAAACGAAAAAACCCACCTCTGAATCTGCGTGAGGGAGGAGAAGCAGCCACTAATTTCGTCCACTGCATCAAGAAGGATGAGCACCGCGTTAGGGAGGAGGAGCAACCACCGCGTCGTCCACTGGGTACAACCACCGTCATAGGAGGAGCAAAGTGTAGAAGTCAGCCACCGTCATAGGTGGAGCAGAACGCAGAAGTAGAATGCAAAGGAGAAGGAGGAAGAGCACGGCGCTGTTTCACGTCTTCAGCATCACCATTTCAGCATCTTGTTCTTGGGTCAGGGAGGAGGAGATCATATTTGGGGCTTTTAGGGCTTGTAGGGCCAGCCCTATTTTGATTTTTGTTGGGAGGGCTTAATTAAGACTGGGCTTATAAAATATGATTTTGTAATTTTTGGGGACGTGGGCTAGAATTATTTTGTAGGGTTGAGGGCTAGCCCTAAGGTTTGGGCTAAATTGACACTACTACTCTCAACTAAGCCACATGTGTTAGATTATATGATTGGACCATGTCACGATAACCTTGTCCAAAATAAGTAGTCATAGCTCCTTTTATAAGGCATAACATGGAATTCATTATCATGATTATCTTTAAATATTATAAAATCACCCAACTGCCTTTGAAAAGCATGACAAAATGGATTTAGAACCTGTACTGTGGTCTACATTTACGATTCAGGTAAAAAGGGAAAGAAATATAAGAACATAAACAACAAAAAACCTATATTAATATACCATAAAAGGCCAAAAAACATAACAATATAACAAAAGTTGAAGACATGTAATAAAAAATAAATAATAAGACCCACAAATAGTTGAAGAAAATATCCAAACTTATAAAACTTAAATAAAACACATATGACAGTATGGAATTTGGAACTAGTGTGAAAAATCAATATTATTCTATTTAAATTATGTATTTAAAAAAATAAACAAAACACTAATAACTATATCAATATATAAAATGGAGATATTTTTAAACAAAATTCCAAAATTAAAACAACAATAAACAAATATTAATTGCATGTTCTAATAAGTTTTCGTTGTAACAAAATACATAATACAGAAAGATGTTATTAAATAATAAGCAGGAAGAAAAAAGACGAATATGAATAGTTTATCGCCATAGGATCAGCACAATAAAAATCAGCCTATAAAAATCTACATCCAGATGATCACTAAGAACATTTTGCAAATTTGGCATAATGTACATGCAGGAATCACAAAACAAAAAAAAGTTACAGTAAGTAACATCAAAAAAATGAAATAAGAAAGCTTAGTGTGTGTTTAGATTAATGTTTGTAAACAGACATTGATATAAATGTGCTTTTACAAAATTAATTTTGATCAAAATTGTATTAGTGTCAATGTAATGTGTTTGAATATTTTTTTTGCCAAATATGCTTTTGAGAAAATGAATTATGGTTGGATTATATTGACCAAAATCATATTAGAATGTAAAATTACTAAAAAAGACATACTTTATATCATTCTTTATATTACTTATACAAAAGATAAAGATTATTAAAT